>NW_024540526.1:0-48952 GCF_016647625.1 Suillus subalutaceus | reverse complement strand
GGGAGCGGCGAGGCAAAGACAGGCCCCAGAATCCTCCAAACACAGCTGGCTCAAGTAGTATCAGCCTGTGACGCGACGAAACGGGGACAGACCTCGAAATCAGGACAGTGACCCATTCCGTCAAGGGAACAGGAACCTGAGGCGACATGGTGAATGTGATAACCCACGAACCGAAGGGGGAGTTGACAACCCCAACACCCATAAACCGCAACGAGAGGGTGGAAGAGGTCGAACCTCACTACCTGAGCGAAGGAACGATAAATTAAGCCAGGTGGAGAAAGACCATCAGGCCCGAAGGGCTATGTTATGTGTGTCATCAGCCAGGGCACATCTCCAGGAATTGCCCAGAAAGGACTCACATGAAGAAAACAGGTGCAGGCACCTGCAGCTCTAGGCAAATAGTATTGAGGTTAATCTTGAAGAGATCGACCGCCGGCGACACATTGAGGCAATGGAGTCTAATCATGCTACCCCCTTTGGGGCACTAAAAAGCTCTGTTATGGGGATGTATTCAGCTAGACGAAAGAAAACCTATAAAACCTATAAGGAGAACTAAAGCACCAACAGTGCTACACACGACACAGAACAGCCAGAGAGGAGACTGGGAGGCTCAAGGAGCCAGGCCAGACACCATGGGAGATCCCTTGGCCATGCGGGCCAAATACATGTTAAACAGGGGATTCTACCCTGGCGACGATAACCCTTTTATGCCCATTCCCCTTGAACGGTTCACGGTCTATTGGGTGTCAGAAAAGGAGCATGCCATCATAGACCGAGAGGATCAGAGAAATCCAGAAGTAACTGTACCTACCTCGTTGTTGCTGAACCCATACTTCCCATTAACTGACTGGTATGCACAACAAGTTGGAGAACTCAGGGGCCTAGACCCAGAGTTCGTCAGACAGTGGATACAGGGACTGGATGGGGGGAAACTCACCATGGACACTCCTCTCGCCACACGAGCAGAACAGCTGTTAACTAATTGAGGGCGTTATCCTGGGGACAGCGCAGATTATGGGCAGCTAAATCGCTTTGAGTGTTTACGTCAACTGGATGGAACATATGAGATTAGAGACCGCGTACGGGCCTTTAATACTGTCGTACCGGTGTGGTGAAAGAAATAGTAGTCAGCTAGATATACCAACTAACTTACTAAATCCTAATGGGTGTGAGTGCAGTACGTCGACCCAAGGGGACTGCTATTGAAGCACTTCCTTCTAATAGTGCGAGGGAAGAGAAAGGAAGAAACTAAGATCTAAGACCTGAGATGTTCCGACGACCAAAGGTCCGAGTCCGAGAATATCCGACGACGCAATGTGGGATACCGATGGTACACCCAATGCAAGATGCCGAAGAGGGACACCGACGCGAGACACCAATGCAAGGTGAGGAGTCTGATGCTGATGAGCGGCAGGTAAGTCTAGGCTGAGGTAAGGAGAGTCTAGGTATGGGTTGCCAATGTAAGACTACCAGTAGCGGTCCGGATCTCACAAGGCCTAGGTAAAGAAACCTTAGATAGAGTGCACTTAGAGCGGTCAAGGCACATCCGATGATAAAAGCAAGGAGGATCAATTGCACAATCAAAGACTAACTAAGGTGACTCCTACAATGGTACCAGGTATGTCCAAGGAAGGGAAGTAAGTGATAATATGAAACTTGAGTCCTATTTATCTAACTGTGTGAATGTCCGGAATCACACAGGCAAGAGTAGTAGAAACACGAGGTACTCAGGTCAATATGTAATAAGGCTCGTGAGTGCTGCAGCCATGGGAATACATGTAATAACACATGCTGTTCGTTCAGTAACGGTAAAATAAGCTTAAAACGCACCAATTGAGATAGGTGGACATGGGCAGGACATGGGAGGATTCGGTACCAATGGGATGGAACGGTCAGCCGAAGTGCGCGAAGGCCGAATCAATGAATAAGGGACAGTAAAGACAACCCTGGCTCTCTGCAAGAGACCGAGGCCGCGGATCTGTATCAGCTGAGTCAGACATAGACCGGTGCGACATGGAAGAGTTGAGTGAGTTGAGACTTTGCAAGGAAGTGATGTATGGATGTGATGTGGACTTCTAGGCTGCTTGACTCCTATAGTGAAATGGGGTTCTGCAAGGCTAGCCCGAGCTTGAACACAACACCGGTAGACCTGTTGTTGAACGAGAAGTTTCAATTAGCCCAATGGTACGAAAAGCGTCTGCAGGGTGCTCACGATGAACTCTGCGACCGATTAACGGGGAACACACAGGAAGCCAACATACTTAGACTGTTGGACAGAGGCCCACTGTCACCAGTAGAGTGTCAGCTGGAAGAGGTAGCCCGGAAGATATACACTCCCTCACCTGATGCGAAGTTGTGATATGATGAGGCACACCTGTTTGCCCTGGAGCTGAATGGGCAGCAAATCCCAGCAGGAACTTATCCGGCCTTGCAACGAGGGTCAGCGATAACAAAGGACTTTAAACGACTCATACCTAAACCAGTGGTAGTTATAGTACATATCAATGGGAGCCCAGCACGGGCGCTCATTGACTCTGGATCTTTATCTGACTTCATGTCAGTAACCCTGGCAGAGCAATTAAAGGTGCCTTGGAAAGAACTCACCAAGCCGATTGTAGTCCAGTTGGCAATCCAGGGATCACGATCAAAGGTGAACTTTGGGACCAGAGTCCAAATGGAGTACCAGACTATCAAGGAGGACCGGTACTTCGACGTCATAAACCTGCAGAACTATGATTTAGTCCTCGGGACCCCATTCTTATACCAGCACAAGGTGATGATGGGGTTGAATCCACCTAGAGTGGTAATTTGGAGCGCAGCACCTCTACTGATGAAAGGGAGTGAGGTGACGACTTTGGAGTCACGAGCCACGTAAATACATGAGGAGAACCTCGAGAGGGTACGGGATCACCTGTGGGATTTAGCGCAACCTTTGTGTGCGAAAGCTAGTGAAACGAGCTTACCTCCTTAAGGGCGATTGACCACACTATTCCCCTGATAGATGAAAAGAAAATATACCCGTGGTGGCCATCATGATGTCCTGAACCACTGAGGCCCCAATGGGCAGAGAAGAGGAAATCCTACTTGGCCTCAGGCTGATGGCAGGTGACAAGCGCTGGTAACACAGTGCCGATGTTGTTCATCCGAAAACCTGGGTCCGATCGCCTATGCACTGTTGTGGAACTAAGAGAATGGAATAAGAACACACAGAAGCTGACCTCACCTCTGCCTGACATGGAGGGCATATTGCGGTGCGTGGCGCAGAAGCCTTATCGCTCGCTGATGGATGGTCAGGATGCCTACGAACAGATCAGAGTGATACCTGAACACGTACCTCGAACTGCAATGACCACCCCAGACGGCAACATGGTCAGTCACGTCCTGCAACAGGGCGATTGCAACGTGCCAGCAACATACCAGGCAGTGATGAACTACCTGTTTGGTGAATACCTAGGGAAGTGGATGGATGTCTATCTTGATGATATTATTTTCTATTCAGACACCCTGGCAGAGCACATTGAGCACGTCAAAACGGTGCTGCAAATATTAGAAAGGGAGAAACTCTACCTTAGCGAAAAGAAGCTGAAGTTCCTGTGCAAGGAAGTGAAAATCCTAGGCCGTATTGTGGATAATAACGGGATTAGGATGGACCCAGAGAAAGTGGACCGTGTGTTGAACTGGAAGGTCCCGACAAACCACGACCTCTGTTGAGGGTTCATCGGCTCAGTGGGGTACCTCGCGGATGACATCTACAAGGTTCGAATACCATTAGGTGTGCTGTCTGAGATAACGGGGGATGCCGTACCTTTTAGGTGGGACTTCACTCAGCAGCGTGCTTTTGAGGAAGTGAAACAGTATGTGGCGACCTGTAAGCCACATTGTCGGGTACCCCTGCAGTATGGTAAGGATGCACCTCACATCTTTGTGATGACGGACACCTGTCTTGGTGGCATAGGTGGCATTGTGGCACAGGGCGCAGACTGGAAGTCAGCTAAAGCTGCCTTTTTCTCAGCCAAACTATCTTCGGCCCAGCGAAATTACGCCGTCCACGAACAGGAAATGCTGGCCGGGGTTGAGACAATGCTTCGCCATCGTGATATCCTCCAGGGTGCCTGCTTCACGTGGCTGACGAACCACAAAGGTTTGATCCATCTGCTAAAAAAAAATGTCAGTGGGCGTCAGGCGTGCTGGATAGAAAAGATTGGCGAATTTGAATTTGAGGTCAAGTACATACCCGGGGAGGAGAACCTCCTTCCTGATGCCCTATCTCGAATGTATGCATTCAACGCGCCAGCACTGTCCGTGCTCGGACAGAGCACATGGAGTTCAATGCTGTGGAGGTCTGCCTAGCTCGCTGGCCCACCTCATCTCCATGCCTCTTATGGTCGGTGGAGAGGCGCTGGCGACTACGACACGACGGAGTGCAAGGGTTGCTGCATGTCCAGCAGTCACCCCAGCCTGGTTGCCTGCGGGATGGCAGGTCACCACTCCCAAGTCAGCCAAGGAGGCCGGGCACCATGTGTCGAATAACTCCTCAGGAGCTTCTTCTGGGGGGAACCAACGACCAATACTGGGCGAATCTGATAAGGCAGGTCACCCAGTGGGGCAAAAGAAGGTGACTGTGCCACCCGCGGAAACAGGAAGGCCTGACACTTCGGCTGAGTTTGCCAGAAGGGTGCACAATCATTTCGTTCTGCGTGGCCCTGGTGAATTAAAGAAGGAGGGAAAGGGAGATGACACTCACCTCCCTGACTTGACAACACGAGAGCCCACTGAGGAGCACGAGGAACGATTCATTCCACTTGCTCAAATCCTGACACACTTGGGTCTAGATGAGGACAAAACGCTAGAAGACATCAAGGGTCAATATCACCTTGACCCATTCTTTCAGAAAGTGATGGACTCACCAAAACACTTTCGCAACTTCAAAGTTGACGACGAGGTTGTCCGCATCCGACTAAACAACAGGGTTCTACTATGCATCCCTGACATAAAGGTCGAAGGAAGACGGCTACAAGAGAAGATCATTAGCCAAGCTCATTCCTTACTTGCTCATCTGGGCACACAAAAGGCACTTACCTATTTAAGGGACTGAGTCTGGTGGAAAACGATGGTACGAGATGTACACGCTGTAGTAGGAAGGTTTGGCCTCAGGGTCTTCAGAGAGGGGTGTCAGAGGTCTTCAGAGGTCTCAGGAGTCGCATAGTCCATAGATAGTGCATGTTTTTAGGGTTAGGTCTTCAGTCTTCTACCACCACCTGGTGTTTTGCTTGTCTCGTCGTCGGCTGGGTGTGCCCCTTCCAACACATTCTGTGAGACGTGTCCACTTTGTCAGACGAGCAAACCATCCAACCAGAAACCTTATGGTTTACTAAACATCTTACCAGTTCCATCCAAACCTTGGGAGGCCATTGGTATTGACTTCCTGGGTCCCCTACCGCTGTCCAAGGACAGAAATGGGGAGTACGACTTGATTACAGTGATAATAGACCTGTTCAGTGAGATGGTACACTTGGTACCAAGCCAAACAACCTATACGGCCAAAGAGATTGCAGAGTTAGTCTTTGCAGAGGTATACAAGTACCATGTTGTACCTAAGTATATCATCAGTGATAGGGACGTGCTATTCACTAGCGCGTTCTGGACCAATTTAATAAGCTCATTGGCGCTAAACAAAAGATTCGAGTGCTTACCACCCTGAAACTGACGGGTCCACAGAACGGGCCAATAGAACTGTAGTGCAGATGCTAAGAGCATGCATAGCTCCGAACCAAAGGGATTGGGTACCAAAACTCCCTGCAATAGAATTCACAATCAACATAGCGAGCTCGGAGTCTACACAACACTCACCTTTTGAAAAAACTCTGGTCAATGACCTAGAGCCATGATTTGGGATGACCCACTCGAAACGGAGTATCCTGGAGTCAGAGTGTACTTGCAGAAAATGAAACAAGGCATTATGGAGGCTCACGATAGCATAATCAATGCTCGCATGAAGCAGACACAGGACGCCAATAAGAAGCGGCATCCCTGCCCTTTCAACAAAGGAGACCTGGTCTATATTTTGACAAGAACCTGAGTTTCCCAAAGGGACTAGCCAGGAAGCTCCTACCTAAGTTTGTGGGACCCTATCAAATCCTCGATGATTTCTGGAACAACTCCTTCAGCATAGAGCTACCCAGTCGTCTCAAGCAGCGAGTAATTCATGACGTGTTTCACTCGTCGTATCTGCAGATTCACGCCCCCAGCAACGATCGGTTGTTCCCTGGTCAAATGGATAATCAAGTTGCTGAGTTCGAGACCCAGGAAAAGGAATGGGCTGTGGATCGCATTCTGTCCCATAAAGGGAATAGATCAGATGCAGTGTTCGAGGTAAAGTGGAAGGCCGGTGACATAACTTGGCTCCCTACGACCAAGTCGATCACCTCGGCGCTTTGCAAGACTATTTTGATGTCATAGGGATTGACACCATCGCCAACCTGGCAGGTGGCAACGAGGCACCGTCTGTCGAGCACTATCATGTGTTTCTTGGGGGTATGGGCCTATCTGAGGACTACTTCAAGACCCCCGCTCGACATGACCACTTTCCTTCCACTTCCTTTCGACCATCACCACGCACTATGTCTTCCACACCACGCACTATTCCCATTCCTGTCCCAATGCTAGTATCAGCGGGCATCGAACACTTCATACTCCCTGACCACCATAGTCCCAACGTCACCCTACTCGTCAGTCTCAACCAACTCCGATGTATCTCCAGCATGAGGCAGACCTCCGTGGGGAGCCACTCCTAGCTCCATCCCTTCCCCCGTCGGATACGATGAATTTGCCATTGCGCTGAACACCAACGTGGGGAACAGCATCCAAGTCGCCTTCATTCCGGAAGGTGAGGTGAGTGTACAAATTACTGGCCATCCTCCTGCTCTAGCTGAGTTAGTGGGACTCGAAGCTACACGACGTACCTCGTCTGCACCCCGGGACCCCCGAGAGGACGCTGGGGGTAAATGACTGGACTCCCAGAGAAGCGACCTGATGGATGAGGCGCTGTGGGACAACCTTGAGCATATCAAGAAACAGCGACAGTGGAGAGAGAAAGGGGTAACCAAGAGGCAGGCCAAATGTCAGAAACGGGAGGATGATGATGCTATGAAACCCTTCGCACCCTCCAAGGCCATGACTAATGCCCTCACAGGCCCGTCCAACAGTACTCCTCCTACTCCTGCCTCCAACTCCAACTCCACTCCTCAGGCTCCCTCCACTCACCTCCTGAATTACCATCGCCACCAGAGAACCCGGACACAGAGATGTTGGAGTCCACCAAAGCTACCACTGAAGCGTGCGCTGCCAAAGCCAAGGGCCGCATCCCAAAGAAGTGAGAGGTCGCAGGACGACCTCTGAAGGGGGGTATGTGATGTCTGCCTTTGGACTGGATCGTATTGCAGAATCGGGAGACTCGGAAGTCACATTATCTGAAACATTTACTTTATCAGCTGCCTATTCTAAAGTATATAAGCCTAGCACCTTACCTAGTATAAGACGAGTCGCTCCTCATTGTTTGTATCTTTGGCGTTCTTGAATCTACTTGACTTGTATCTAGTTATTCGAGCGTCTTAGTAATCCCTTGTGCCACATCTGAAAGCCTTCACTTATCACATCTGTCACAGATTGAACTCAATGGACTATTTCCCATGCCTGATGACTCCCCTGGGACATTCCTACTTGTACTTTTTTCATCCTCAGGCAGGCGTGACATTAGCTCGTAGAATAAAGCCTCACTCTCCATGTTTTTCACACCCTGGAACCAAAACTCATCCCATCCAACCTCAACAGACCAATTGAACATGTCACGGATGCAAAACATTCTCTTCTGACTGAAGAAGCAACGAATTTGTCGCTGCCTGCTACTTTCTGAATCCGAAATGCCTGAGATGTCATCCTCAACCTCAACTACTTGTCCTAACCCCGATATGTATTCCTTTTGCCATGATTTCGACCTTTCCGGCAATATAAGGGACATTATCGCATGCGGTTTGAGTCCATTATATGGTATACATTAATCATTTATGTTACATGGCATCAATTGACAAAAACTCACCTTCCTGTATCAAAATTGTGAAAGTTCTGACAGCCTGCAGTATTCTGTGTGCAACAGCCTGTTGATCAGCATTTGCGAGATCTTTAGCCTTCACATTGACACAATATTTACAGCATGCTTGCCAGTGCACTTTGTCAACCTTCGCAGTCCCCTGATGAAAATGATCCCACAGCCAGGACTTCTCCCTACCCATCGGAGCGGCTTGGAGAGATAATACAGTCCCAGGATGCTGGCACAGAGAGAATCGGAGAGATTGATGATAATGATTAAAAGTTTGGTAACCCCCAATTAACCCAATTAACTCCTAGTACATTAACCCTACTAACCCTCCCAAAATCACAGATCCATTTAACTAACCTCTTAACCGGTCATAACCGGGTTAAGTTATAACTGATTTAACAGGTTAGTAACAACACTGCTTTGCCATGGTATCGAATGCTTACATCACAAAAATTGCATGACCCAGAGCTTACTATTTGCTCTGAGCTGGAGATCAGGAAGTGCGTTCTCAAGACACTGAGTCACATTCAAGTATGACCAATCATGTCTTGAGAACTAAGGCTCCAACCGTTTAGTTTACGTGTACAATTTTTGAGTAAATAAACATAAACAGTAAGTAGACATTTGTAAATGGTTTAAACAGTTTATACACAATTATGTTTTACTTGTTGAAATCAAAGAGACCCTGCTGGGTCATAGCTTCGCACACATTGACTGTGTCACAGTGGCCGCAGCAAGGGAAGACCGCTGGTCAGTACACAAGTGGCATGACTTTGAAAAGAGCTGCTCGACGGGAGAAATGGCACCTGGAATGGCAAGGACATCATGCGCGATGCGAGAGAGAGTCGGAAATTCATGAGAATGGTCCTTCATAGATAGTCAACTAGTTTTTCAAGTCTGAAATAAGAAAAAAGTGTACCTTCCACCATATAAGAGGCATGCTCAAGGCATTTGGGTCCTTGGCACCCTGTGCAAGGACGGCATAGCACTCGAACTCAGACTGGATGGGTGCTGTCGATGTTGTGGGGGATTTTCCATCAGGACGCAAATTAATCAGTGACGAAAGAAAAGATCTTCATCAGGAGAAGCTAATGGTGGAGGCATGTGAGATGCGCGGGAACCACTCCTGGTGTTGCAAGCTCATAGCGTGCAATGAAATGTTCAAAAATTATTTTTGCTTGAGTGTATCGTCGTTGTCGAGTTACGGAACCACTTGAGGCGGAGTGCTGGGTGACAACCTAAGTATGGATAGCGCAAAATCAGTGTTAATGTATAAATTAGGAGAACTCTACTCAACTAGTTGCAAGAGTGTTGAAATGGTTTGTCAAGCCATGTCAAAGTAATGGTGAAGCTTTCGCAACCCAACTGTACATGCTTGCTGCAGTTTTCCGCTGACATTATTGTCCAAGGTGGCTGACTGCAAAGCTGTTTCCATGCAGTCATACATTGGGATTGCCCATGGCAAAGTTGGCGTGTTCGAGCGTGACATGTACAATGTGACCTTGGTGAATACCTGCAGGATTTTGTTGACTCGGTGTGCCATTCAATATTCTACAGTATGACGAGACTCATCTTGAGAATGTCGGCAAGCCACTTAAGAAAAGCCCACTCTTGGTTTGATAAATAAAGCTCATCACGGAGCTCTTTCCTTTCGAACACCCATTTCTCAATTGCCTGGTAGTACAGTAATGAAATCTAATACATGTCGAAATCAAAACACTCACCTTGCGAGCATCAGTGCTCTTTGTATCATGGCGTGAGTGTAGTTCCATCGAGTGGCAACATTGCGAATGACCATCAGGGTGCACGGTAGCTTCCCTGAAGGTGCCTTGATGTTACCAAAGGCCTGCTTGTAAATCATATGGAACTGCTTCTGTCGCTGAGGAGATGAAGCTATTTTCTTCACAGTCTCACGAAGCTATGAAAAAACTTTGGATTAAGATCAATGATTGTAAACAATGAACTTACCTTCTTTACAGGACTCAATCCATGGAACTCATTCAAAAGCTTCTCGGCTTCTTCGTCAAGCTCAAGATCATCATTTTCGATGTTGTCGCTGTCTTGTTCTCGCTCAAGCTCTTGTAAATCAGCGTCGTTATTGGGGTCGTAATGGAACGGAAGGTGCTTGTTTGGGACAAAATAGTCCTCCTCATCAGGATCCCTCGCCTTGTCTAAACTGGCTAGCATTGCTTGAACAACGAGGTTCACACATGTGCCATGCACCGTATTCGTGCATTTCCTTCATGGAACTGGATATCATAGCGCTCTTGAAGAAAACTTGCCGGTTGCTCAAGCAAGCATATCACAAGATGATGCATTATCAAGGCAGACAGCTAGGAAGTACTATGGTCAAGTCAGGACGGCTGAATACTGGTGTGAGACAAGAGGAAAGAACGTTATTTTATTCAAACCACCACGACTTGCAGCTGTTTTTGACAAACACCTTTGCAGCATATATGCCTTCATGCTCCTTATCTTTGATGTGATGAAAATCAACAAGTCGCTCGCAAAGCTACCCACGCGTCATTAATGAATGAAGCAGTTGTTCCAGCGAAGGTAAAAAAACACATTTGTTTCATTGTCCAGTTGTCAGTCCAAGTAAGTATATCTTCGATTTTACAGCCTGTGACATAGTAATGTATCATCATCAAAGCTCGTGTGTAGATGGGAGGTCTCACTTACAGTAAGTTCCTTCACTAGATTGTGACAAAGCTCAATAAAGATTTTCCCAACCATTTTCCGGACAGTAGTATCACTTGGTAGCTCCCATCTGACCTCTGAAAAACGAGATAGTCGTATTATAAACTCCGAGTTTTACCAGTTGTCCCAACGGAAGGTTGTCTTCAATGACCCCGCACAAGTGCCACAGAAAGCCTCTCGTGTTGGAAACATTGGCCTGGTTCCCTTTGCAGGTAGTCATCCATAATCCTCGCACTCACAGCAGCTGATCCTTCCGGTATTGTGCAGAAGAGGTACCATTGTCAATATCAAAGAGTCAGAAGGGGGTGGTTTCCCACTTGTCAGCATGGGGCGTGTCTACTATGTGTTGAAAAATTTCCAACATTTGGCTGTGGTTTCTTGTCGTCAAAAAAATCAGTGCACCCTCAGTCCATGGAACAGACTTGGGTCCTGTAACAGAACATCTATAGAGTCCTATTGTGTTATTTGAAGTTCAATCACACTGACAGATCACAGTACCGGCATTTAAACAACCAGTGTTTAACCTTGTACCTTGTACCTGGCTCGAGACTTGTGCAAGGAGTGTGCCAGTGGATTTGGGTATGTGACTGAGGTCCCCGTTCACCCCCACCCCTCAACTCCTCTTCTGCTTCTTCAACTCCGCCCGCAGCGCACCCTGTCCGTCAGATTTGTCCTCTGAAGAGACATCAATCGTCTCAGCGCTTGGCAGTCATTTTCCGAGTGTTTGGTCAAAGCGGTGCGAGTCTTCTGCTTATTTTTCCTTCTTTGGTCCCCCTTTAAGCCCGACTTTGTGATGCCTTCTTGCTTGTAACAGCTGTTGTGACTACTGCATTACTTGGCATCTGAATCTGAGTCAATCGTGGTGAGTTTCCAAGCATGAGCCCATTTTTTTCTGCTTGATTCATCTTAGTATCTAGACGGCACATTTTTGTAGATGCAAGCAAGCTTACTGTATGGCCAGGTAATGCATTATCTGACTCGTCAAGAATCTCGTGTCCATCTTCGTCATGATGTATGGGTGGATGGGAGATTCTGACACGTCTCTGGGCTTCCGTGGAATGTAATCTTTGTCTGCATCATCATTACCTGACTCTTTACCAGGTTTCTGGATCTGCTTCTTTTGCCTTTGGCTGCCAGGAGCACTATCATTTCAGGTCCAGTGGTTGGTGCGGCAGCCTTAGGAAGATGGGCAGTTGTAGTAAATCCATGTGGTGGAGACAGCAGGTAAATGACTTCTTCAACTATGCGAGTGATTTTTTAACCATCAAATCCGGCATAAAGCATGGGTCCTCAAGATTTAGGCTGTTGAGGTACATGCAAACTAACCCCATGCCTAAGGGACCTCGTTTCAGGTGATGGAGACAGCCCTGGTCATCCCGGCAATCCTTGCTGAAGAGGATGTCAAAACGACAGTTGAAAGTGTGCCATGGATTTTCACCAGTTACAGTGGTGGTGACATGGTGGATTAGATCACTGTTTCTTGCCTCTGGGACAGAGGCAGGCAAAGAATTACAGAGAGTTGGAAGGTTCTCTGTTAAGACCGTAGCTCAAGGGTAGACGGATCCGAAGGGCTTGGCCTCAGCTCGTGCACTGTGCCCCTTACCCGAGTACGTGCCCTCAATTTCAGAATGAAGTCCAGATGGAATCCAACGAAGTCCGAAGGACTTCTGGAGGCTGGCTACTCTAGTAGAGTGCTAGAGGACTTCTGGATGAGTGCAAGAAACTTCTGGAGGAGTTTCATCTACTGTATTAGATCCGAAGGTAAGACTTCCCAAGGTGAGTTCCCTAGATAGAAACACATAGAGGATAAGCTGCAAGGGACAGAGTCCAAAGCAGGATAGGATAGGAGGAGTGGTCCGAAGGATAGGACATCCGGAGGTCCGAAGGTTAAGACATCTGAAGGTTGCATCGTCCAAAGGTTGTGTTGTCCGAAGGTTACAACATCCGAAGGTCCGAAGGTTTACGAGGACCGGAGGAGCGGACAGGATTAGGACAGGAGGGGAAAGGCTACTATGGACAAGGTCCAGAGTAGAAACAACAGAGGTAGACTACACTATGGTAGAGTCGGATAGACAGGGTTTAGACAGAAGTCTCGGAAAGACAGGAAGTGCCGGAAAGGCAAAGCTTCAGCTTAGGGAGTCAATCCCTAAGCATGGATATAGACGGAAGGATAAATCCGGAGGACCAGAAAGTCGGCCTAGGGAATCCTTCCCTAGGCCTAAGGAAAGGCAATACTAAGATGGACCGAAGTCTGAGATCAGAATGAGTGAAGTCTAAGATGCGAGAGAGCAAGTCTATGTTGATATTCGAACTAAGGAAACTTTACAGGAGTTGTACAGAGGTTTATATACTGGACGGGATCCGAGAGGATAAGTAAGCTGAACACAAATGCTATGTACAAGCATGTGGAAACATATTGGTAAGTATGAATGGAACATAAGTAAATGAACTCGGAGATGAACAGAGTACAAGGATCAATAAGCAAGACAGAAACAGAGATAACCGAAGTCCAGAGTCAAGGAGATTACCATAAGGAGATAGATGCTGATTTAAGGTTTGGGCTTCGGATATGAGTCTAGGTCGGATCCAGAGGTCTAGAGATATCAGATGAAGTGTCTGGATATCGGATGAGTGGATCCGGAGATATAGGTGAAGACAAGACTAGGATATGGATCATGGATATAGACCGGTAGTCTAGGGAAGGTAGAGTCCGAGATGGAATGAGCTCGGATCTGATAGGACTAAGGGTGGATGGAGCAGGCTTAGCTGCGGAGGTCTGAAGGTATTGATATATGGATGTATGAAGGTGTACGGAATCAAACCGATAGTGGACTGGAGGACTGAAGGCATGGATAAGGTTATGGAGTCATGGATAAGGGTATGGAGGTCCGGATGTGCATCCGGAAGGTGTGAGAACATCATCGGACGAAGGTCCAGAATACGGGATATGACATTCTTGATGAGGACACAGAGTTTGGCTAGGTTAGCACTTGCAGAATCAGACATGTCGCAAGCTTTGAACTTTACAGTGTGAGAATATGGTAGGAGGCGCAGATCCTGGATATCTTTCCATATCTGCACTCATGTTAAAAATTATCGTTTCGGGTCTGCATCGTCGGACAGCAAGCCCGATGTGTCTTGGGACATATGATTATTATGATATCTGACATCTGTCATGGCTCGGAGCTTCTTGAGTAGTCGTCATCTTAGCATCGTGTCACAAGGAAGTAAACAGTTTACAAACGGATACTAACTGTGTGCACCAGTGGTAGTAAATACACATAAACAGTATACAGGTTAAACAGTTTAAAACAGTGTATAAACAGAAACAGTTGGAGCCTTATTGAGAATGCACTGTCCTGATGTGACTACTCTATTGTAACACTAGAACATGCTTGTTCTCAATCACAATGATGAGAATAACAAGGTTTTTTGGGGGGTTTTAGTTTCTGTATGCCAAAGGTTTTGCTGTGTCTCTGAAGGCTGGTGTAATGCATCTCATTGTGAGGTACAGGAATCTTCACGCGCAGTCAAATTTCGTGTCACGTGACCTATGTGTGTATCACTGACAAACGAAGAGAAGACGTGACTGTGCGGGATGAAGACCAGCATTGTCTTAATAACTGAGGGTCTTATATAAATACGTGTAAGAATGTAATGACACCACAATTACACTGGATAAGACTTCTTGCCAGTCCTCGATTAACATGGTCTACGACTTTTCTTCTTTCGTGGTAGATAACATGTGAGTTCTTTTGAGGCTCGCTAAACCAATCAGTTAGATTAACTCAGCCGGAGCTTTATTATCTCTGATTGAAACTATGGGATTGTCTAGGATATACCGTCTAGACACTTGAACTGGTTTCCTGAATATACGAATAACTGTTGAGAAGCTGGTCTCAAATGTGACTACATTGACCAAAGCTTGTGTTGGTCAATATACAAATACCTGGTGAGAACGCTGGTCTCACAAATAACAACGATGACCAACGCTCGTGTTGGTCAGTAAACACTATGTGGTGAGGACACTGGTCTCACAAAACTGGGTTTCTATCGTGAGAAACTTACATAATCTGAAGGGATACACTAACCCTGCACTTGTCTGGACAGTTCTTACAAAGGAAATGGGCTTTGTAAGCAGCAATTTGTTTAGACTGAAGCTTCTTAGGTGAGAGTTCAATTTGCTCAAGTGGGAGATTCTTGAATGCAACAAGTGGGAGATCTATTTTTTGGGGGGGGAGAATGGGCTCTCCTTATATACATTTTGTGTGGGAATATTATGTAAGTAAAAAGGTGATGTAATGACTTCAGAATGTGAGAAGAATATCCCAAAAACTGAAGCAGAATGTTCTAGCAGGTGCAAAAGGAAAGCGGAACACGTCATACGCACGATCGAAGGAAGGATGTACGCGATGCTCAATCATGCTCGCCTACCTCGCAACCTTTGGGGTGAGGCTGCCCTATGCACAGCCTATCTCTTCGATTGTACCGAATCCCGCTCCCTCGACCCTGGAAAGATGCCCTATGAGATGCTACACGGCGCAAAACCCAACGTTTCTCACCTTCGAGTATTTGGAGCACGGTGCTTTGTACGCATCCCCGCCAAATTGCAGGAGAGACTGGGACCATGATCCCATGAAGCGGTGTTCATGGGCCACCCACCAGGAGTTAAAGCTTGGCATTGCCGAGATTCTGTCACCAGGGCATTCTTTAACTCCCAAGATGGCATTTTCGATGAGTCTTTCTCCTCTTGTCCCTTCCCTGACAATAGCAACGATGATGATGATGATGATTACGCGGCACCACACCCTAATGTGGCACACCCTCCCAATCCTGCACCTGCACCTCCTCGTCGCTCAGGAAGGGCTCAACAACCCACAGAGCATGGGCGCCAGTACCGAGAACAGCTCATCGCAGACACTGCACGCCTTGAATGTCAGTGAGACCTAAGACAGGCTCAAATCCAAGGAGGTTGTCACATGTAAACGTCCTCAGACAGCTTACCCCACAAAAAGGCACGTTTCGCATCAAACACGTCAAGTTCCCAATTGTTGCGTGTGGCAAGTGCAGAGATGACCTGAATAGAAGCTGCCTTGGCAACAGGCGCAAAGGTCTTGCCGAAGTCAATGCCTGGCACCTGAGAGAATCCCTGTGCCACGAGACGAGCTTTATAAACTGACCCGCCTTTTAGATCTTCCCTAAACTCGAGAACCCATCGGCACCCAATCGCCTTCCGATTGTCTGGGAGTGGGACCAGCTCGTAAACTCCCATCTCAGACATCAGGTTCATTTCTTGCTTCATGGCTGCAAGCCAGTCGTCTCGATCAGAGTGTCGCATAGCTTCGTCATATGTTGTGTGCCATCACGCGGGGATCTCTGTACCAAACTTCATAGTCTTTGCCCATCCACGGAGGAGTATCGTGCTCAGGGCGTTCCCCAGCGTATTGAACCGAGAGACATTGCCAAGGGACATTGCCAAGCTGTGTAGCGTCAATGACCTTGTGCAAATCCTTGTGGTCCACGAATGGAGGGGAGTCGTTGTGTTTTAATAGCTGCACAGCCATCAAGTCGAATAGTATGTCCGAAGCTTTGTTAGACATATGGCATTGCTTGAAGGTAAACTCTGCCATTGCAAACTCAACATCACTGTGATACAGACTCCAGTCGTGAGGAGACTTCAATGGAGCAGGAGTTGGTGGTGTACTGGGCGGTAGAAATACACTGTCAGCTGTGCATGGCAGTCCTAAGAGTGTGTCTGAGTCACAATTCATGAATGGACACTGATTGAAAGGAACTTACCATTGATGAGCAAATGATATGTACAATAGTAATGCCCGCTCGCATCCGTGAATTCTGACTCTGGATCCTCATCATCATCCAATGGTATGACATCAGGTGGGGGTGGCAAGAAATCAGGAGGTGGCAACTGAGGCGATGTTGGTAGAAAATCTTGAGCGAGTGCAACTGGATGGCATGCATACATGTGTTGAGTGCAGCCTGAGGCGTTTTGAAACCAGCACATACAGCCTGGAGATAAACATGGAAACTGAAGGGAATGATGAGTAGGGCGAATTCCAGGCATGGTATGAGGAGTGCGGGTTGATACAGTGTATGGCTAGCGAAAGATTTCAGAGACTAGGGAAAAATTCAGGGTTCAACAATGGCCTCTAATATCGGATCCAGACTCTGCTCGTTTTGGCACCACATCAAGACGAAAATGGGCGGCTAAGTTCTGGTAACATGGACAGTTATGTAACCACACCACCAGAAACTTTTGGTGAACTTTACATTGCTGGGCCACCGGAAAGGTTTTGGTGAACATCCGCAAATGGCACCCCACCATCGGAAAGGTTCTGGTGAGTATTATCACCTCACCACCAGAATCAAAATATCCCCAGTGCACATCAATATACCAATGGACAGGTTTTAGTAAACGTTGATACTCACCAGACTAAAGATACTAGTATTTCAATTTGGCGTGGGTCCTTTATTCTGTCAAAAAAGCACTGGCAAATATGCCCCAGAGGTTTATGGCAGTCACAGTAGACTCACATTAGTTAGACAAGTATGTCAGACAATTAAGTAGGGTCCATGAATTATTCAGAGTCAGCTATCAACCCTAAATTTTAAAATGTAATGAAACTCGCCTTGAACTCCCAGTAACCCGCCGCCTCCAACTTACCATTTCTCATGGGCCTGGTAGTCATTACATAGCGCTTACCTCACTCTGGTTCACTTTGTGTTGAGCTGAAGTGGCATTACTTACGCTACACTACCTTCTACCACCTATCTACTACCACATATCACAAAGTATAGAGCCACACTTTAGAGCCACAATCATATTATCACTTCATATAGACTTCATCTTGCATTGAGAGCCACTTCTCTCAAGCTTCACACACTCCAGTGCTTTCTGACACTTAGGTGCTCCCTTAGAGGCTCATTCAGCGTACCTTGGATCATTTCTCTGCTGCTATCTGCTTTCCCAGGTCAAATGATTCACATCACAACATCACACCTTGACCAACACTTAGAAAGTGTAACCCTATCTTCCACTCAGAAAATAGAGCTACTTCTTTCATTGCTTCACATTGCACTATGTTGTACCCTCACCGAGCTAGCAGATAACTCAAACTCAAACTTAAAGAGACTTACCAAATGGTCAAAAATGCGAAAATGATTCAGTGGAAGGAAGAAGAGATAAAGACTGACTAACCCATAGTCAAAAGTGAGGAGCTAGGACAAGGAGAGGGTCAGGAGGGAAGGATAAGAAGAGAGAAAGAAAGACTAACCAAATAGTCAAAATGCGGAGCTAGAAGAAGAAGAGGGAAGGAGAAGAAGAGAGAAAGCAAAAGAAAGACTTACCAGATAAAAGACTTGGTGAATTGTCGCATTTTGCTTACTTGACCGTGGGAACTTTTTCCGATGAAAATGAAAGTTGTAGCCCTTGTCAAGGAGAGTCTAACTATGGTCTTATGACATCAATAGATTAAGATCCTAGTGAATTATAAGCAAAATACTCGAAAGTGGATGGTTCAAGAAAGCACCTTGACCGTGGGAACTTTTCCGATGAAAATGAAAGTTGTAGCCCTTGTCAAGGAGAGTCTAACTATGGTCTTATGACATCAATAGATTAAGATCCTAGTGAATTATAAGCAAAATACTCGAAAGTGGATGGTTCAAGAAAGCACCTTGACCGTGGGAACTTTTCCGATGAAAATCAAAGTTGTACTACCATAGTCTTATGACAAAGGAAAATATTCCCTTTCCTCATTACATAATTTCCTCTTTCCTTTTATATTATTTCCTCCTTCCCTTTACATAATTTCCTCTTTCCTTTTATATAATTTGTGCTTGCCCTTCCTTCATTATATAATTTCCTCTTTCCTTTCCCTTTATGTAATGTGCATCTAGGTCTATGACTTGTGAATGATGGACTTTCCTCATTGCCTTTATGCAATTTCCCTCTTACCTTTGCTCCTGGACATTATGTAATAACCGCTGCCACCAATCATGTGCTTCTGCATTATGTAATAACCAATAAATTGATTATTTATTTTCCTCTTTCCTTTTCTAACCAATTATATAATTTCCTTTTTCCTTTCCTCTTCCTTTCCTGCAGGAAAAAATTATGCCCCCATAATGTTTCAACTCATATAGGTAGATCTACCGTATCTCAACGAATTTGTATTCAAGATGTCTACACCACAGCTGGCTGGTCACATTAATCAAGGTACCTGCAGTTGAAAATGAACCTATGGTGAGTCTATGTGAACTTTACGACTCACTCCTGATACTGAACTATGTCGGCAGTGCAGTGAAGCTACTATCAGCACTTGCTCAGATGCAACAGGAACTTCCATTTGACTTTCAACTTTCCCTGTATTGTGAATGGCTCACCGGTCTGTACAGCATGTCACTAGCCAATTCATTGATGACTTAGCTTTCTGCGGATCTTAGATTAGAACTGGTAAAGTTGCAACGGCACCTACGAAGGCATTGCCATCAGCAGCGACCGCCACCCCGGCTCAATCTTCATTGACCGCCTTCTCCGTTGTCTCGCCTAAATCTACCGGACCCCCCGCACGTGCCAGTGAGCTTGCACCTTCCTCATGACCTCTCATCCCTTGAAGACATTTACGTCGAGTCGGATGCCGCCCACAATACCTCCGACTCAGAAGACAATCACATGCTCACTGCTTTTGGCGATGCATCTGTCATTGAAGAAAAAATGCTTAACTAAACTCCAATCAAGTTCCGTCGCGTTGACCGTTTGCATTTAAAGGTGAAGCGCCCGCCATTTCCCAAGAATCGGTCGAGTGTCTAGTGCAGTCCAAAGGTGCACAATGCGCATCACTTATGTATGGTTAATTGTGCTCTTACTGATGGATTCCGACAGTGTCCGACTGGGAGATTTTTCTACTCATTGGGGCCTTCACCAGCTCCTTCTCCTTTGCCTCCATCCTTCTTGATTGATGCTCTAAAAAACTCCCTGCGATCGGACGAGCGATGCTCCCCTCAACTTTCACACCCAGGCGCTATTGAGGTAGAAATCTGAGCTCCTGCAGCTGACTCATGAGGCTCCATCCCCAATAGCTCGAGTGCTTCGCGCAACTACAAACCGGGCCAGTCAATGATCATAAAGGATGTTCCTGCCGTTTCTGAGGCAGTCGCTGGATGGAGGAAACTGCTTCCTAGGTTGCCGATTCCGAAGTGGATGTCGACGATTGAGTTCCCCTCCTGTAGAATACATACTACTTGTATTATTAACATGTTGCATTACTATCAATACATACCCGGCTCCAGGGTGCAACGAAAGGTCCAGGGATGCGTATCATGCTTACATATTGATCGAATGACTTCCTCACAGAACCTGGGTAACATGAGTCTGGCCTTCAATAGCAAGCTGATTGGACGCTGGGGGCTGGAGCGCTGGTACGATACAGTACATATGGTAGACAGGAGTCTGAATCAGTCAAAGAACACGTTCGGAGAATGTGATAGACATCCTTAGTCTGTCATGATGCATGAATCATGATACAAGCGTGCAGTGCACCAGAGTTTCTTCACTGCGGATGGTCTCGTCAGATTTGTGACATTAGACAGTATGTCCTTCCGCCTCTGTACGTGCGCTATTGAATCACGTATCCTTCAAACGAAAGACTGACTGGCATGAGAACTTCGAGTTTGAACGCAATCATCTCGGCGCTGAAGGTGATGACATCTCAAAGCAGGAACGTTGAAGCGCCCGTGACACCTACTCAACATCTGCACGCAACCACATTTCTGAGGAATTAGTTTTCGGTAGGTGCTCCAACGAATCAGCAAGAGCACTTTGAGGTTTACCTGGTCTACTTTGAATCAGCAGATTATTCAGTCGGACAACCATAAATTCAGGCTTAGTGCTAGGTATAAAATTGACAAGGAATCAAACAATCAAACAATACACTCGATATTACAGCAATAAAATCATCGTGACGTGGAGCTAGAAGGATCGATGTTAGCAGCTGTGAAGACGGATGGAAAATATTGAGAACTTAACAAGACCTCCCACGGGGTAGTAGGCGTACTCCTCGAGCAAATAAACTGACACTCATGATCAGTAGCGTGTACAGTCCAGCTGCAGCGGTCCGTCAGCTAATTTAGTTGCATCTGTGATGGCTCCTCATTGGGTTGTGCGTTACACCATGTGAACTGGAGAACAATGTATATACGGTCTGCGCGCTGCAGAAATGGTTTGTACTCAGTGTAGAAGCCTGGAAAGTCATTTGGGGGTATAGGTTCGAATGTGGAGCGCACGAGGCCGGCGCTAGTGCCTGTGAGGAGATTGCGGGATTTGAGAGACGCATGATGCACGGGGAATGCCTATGAGATTTGAGAGCTATATGAGTTTTATGGGCTGGCGGTCATGGTATAAGACACGAGGGGAGCGACAGGATCCGCCCGGCGGAGCGAGTCTTGATCCAGATGGGGAGTTAAGTGAGACTTTGGGGAAAGTGAATTACCATATGCCCATGGGATAGTTGAAGCATCCTTTTGTGCCGAGAAGACGACCATCTTGGTGTATTTGCGTCCAGCTGCAAAGAATGTGTCTTCTGTTGCGAATGTGGCTTGGGCAAATTGGATGGAAGATTTGGTGAGGTGCCCTTGTGAAGGCGGCGGATCTAATCTAGATGGTAGCGCGTTTCTTTGCACAAGAAGTGCCGCCAAAGTGGGGCACGTATCTAAAATTCAAGTATGAGTCACCATCAGCGTCGACAGATGCTTCAGCGGCGTATAGAAGGCAAGTTTCATTGGGGGAGAAGGAGAGGGAGTATAGGAAATCTGGAATTTGATCAGCAGGTGTTCGTGTTTTTGCGTTCAACTCACCGTCTGTAAGGGAAGTTTGGCGGTAACGTATGGTGAAGCTTCTGATTGGGTGCCAGCGCAGATCTCTGTGAATCGTGTGCTACCTCTCTTAGGATTGCCTGATGAGATTAGGCAATATTACGAATGAATCATGAAAAGTTGTTTATTAAGAAAAATGCGGTGCGAGGCGTACCGACGGTCTTGAATGTTTGCTAAGTAATGTCGACGTAATGATCTTTATGGTAAGGTCACATTCCGGTCCTTGAGTCGCAAGCTTCGTGTCAATGACTGTCATCAGGAAGTAAGATAACTTCATAATGGAGTACTATCATGATATCTACGCAGTGACTCCTTTCCGCCTATCGAGCGGAAACAGCACATCACTGAAAACCAACCAGCATGATATGACAATACACACCTTATAAGTTGAGCGATGTCTGATTTCCCCTTATATGCCTATGTTGTGGTGTATATAACACTTATCAGATTCGTGATGTGTTACCTGTTTTATCTTTTGTTTTTTGTTCGGATGAATCAATGTAAACCCATATCGACCGCCAAGCTAGTGTTCCAAGTTCTACATTGCACATCTAAGATACAAATCAAATGATTGCGTGTTGGTCTGTTTCTTCATTTTGCTTCTCGTTGATAAACCATTATCACCCCATGTCAGATTCCAAGCTAGTGTTCTAGCATCTACAATCTTCGGTCAACAATACTGGACCCAGGCGAGAAACAGAGGAACGGCACCCAGCCTGAACCCAACCTCGAGCTTATTGCAAACTATCTCAATGCAGGCAGCGACAGTGGTCTGTGCCTATGCTAACAATATTCTCCTGTAGTACTTATGAGGGTCTAGGACTTCGTATTGTGAGGCGCACATTGACTCGCACTACTGACTCGCACTACTACACAGTCAACAGCCTACCATTTTCCATCCAAGGTTTAGCACGGGCTCGGAATTAGTCTCATTCAGGTTTTGCATTGTGTTTGTGGTAAGAGGCTATTCTGCATTTGGCTTTTCTTCAAAGTGAACTGATACGATCCGAGTCATTAGTCATTTATCCTGAACCGACGTCCAAACTGGATAGTGTCAGTTCTCCGTTGTTTTTTGTTGTCCGCAACTAACACCGAAGCTTACAGCGTTACCCGGCTCCGACCCTGTTCTATTTCTCTTTTCCCATTCTGACACAGTTTGACCACCGGATCTCAAAACGAAAGAAGTACAACTCCATTGGCAGAGGTCAAGACCTCAGTCACCGCTCATCAAGTGTATCTTCTGTTCATTGATAAGTAAGGATCCGACTCTGACTTTTTTTTATAACTCCCACTATCTCCTACTCTGTCTCCAATCACTCGTTAACGCTATTTCTTTCAAGTTTCTTGACGAGTCCCCGTGTAGAAAGTTGCGCTGTATCGTATGGTTCCGCGACAAGATATATCCTGTCGTGGTCTATGTTTCTGTCTATGGAAGACTGGTCTTTTGCAATATGGCCGAATTCGATCCCATGGCCAAAAACTCGATTCTATGGCCGAACTCGATCTCGTCGTATCCTATAGTACCGCCAAATTCAATCCTATACCACCGAGCTCGATTATATACTGCCGAACTCGATCCTATACTGCCGAACTCGATTGACCAAGCTCGATTATATACCGCCAAACTCGATCCTTTACCGCTATACTCTATCCGAGACCACGATACACAGTGCAAATCCCCGCATACAGAAATAGTAGTGTCAAGTTACCACTACGTCTTGCCTTCGTTGGACTTCAAGACGATCGATCGTCGTCTGTTATTGTTCTTGCAGACGGTGTTGACAATGAGATTGAGGTAGAGAATGGGTGGGGCATTGATGAACTCCATAATTCATGTGTATTGTACCGAGCATCTTTGTATAACTCGCATACTATCCAATGTAATTTCCTGGCCAATCAAGTATAAAACCCGTAAGATCACGATACCAATGAAGCAATGATCTGTATGATAGTACAGATGGCAAGAATTTGTATTTCTGTCACTTATTGGACGGGGGAGCCTCTGTGTTAGAAATACTAAATGAGAGACACTTCGTTGAACATGTTTCATCGCTTCAGAACTGTTTTAGTATCGTCACAACATGATTCATGATAATTGTTGGTCATAGGGGATAGCGTTCAATACGTATATCTGCCTATATATCTCGCGATACCACATTTTAACCAAATATGGATATTATCTACATGATAATGTGTATATAAAGGTTGATAGAGAACGTTGGTTTTCAGTGATGCAAACACCAACAGTCTAGGCTGGTCAGATCGCTCCAGCAATGGAAACCTGGCTGATGCAGTAGACATCACTCAAGATGATGACAACGCATAATAATCCGGGATGCACTCGAAGATGGTTCTGGTAGACTGGGCATGCAATGGCGCGCTATCCAGCCTCGGCAAGGAAGAAGAAGAGGACGTTAAGCTGCAGGCTAAGAAGAATCCAGGAAGTCGCACTACCGCCAATGCCAAAGGTTACATGCGTATGTTCACAATTCTCCGAATATTGTTATTTTTGGGTACCGAGTTGAAGTCATTCCAAAGTTGATTTGTAGTCCTAGTGACATTGTTTCAGATCATAGGCCGTCCAAAAAGGAGGGACACGTTATATGCAAAATTCATGAATAGAACTAGGACCGCCATAAATGCCACTGGCGACTGCTTACTATACTAACTTATATTGCGGTGTAACCAAACCTATCTAGGTCGCCAGGCATAGTACTAGTTAGTACTCGTCCAACTCTCCCTCCTCCAAGCCAATGTCAGCTTCTGAAGCATGGAACAGGCTGTTTGCATTCAAAACTTCGCCAGGTTCGATAACATCTCCATCAGGGATTTCTGTAACTTTGAGACAGACATCCTCCCGCTCCATAGTTCGCCTGGCAAGCTTCTCTTCACACCTATGGAGCGCCGTCTCCCAAGCCTTGCGCTCTTGATCCCATCTGACCTCTAGGTCTGTCAGCTTAGATGCCATCAATGTGAGTGCATCTTGCTTAGTTGCCCATGAAGCACGCTCTGCTGCCATACTTGCTTCCACATGCTGCCGCCACTGAGCTTGCTCGGCTTCAAAGCGCTGCTGCCACCGAGTTGGCTCTGCCTCAAAGGCGCCAGCCTAGACATAAAGAGGATAATGATCATCAGCTTGAAGTCGGCCTAAAATAATACCTACCGCTTCTGAGTCATTGATGCTACCATGCCCTCCTTGCAATGGATTGCTGTTCACATCAGCTGCTGCGTCTTGTAGCCCATACTGTGCAATCGACATGTGGCAAGAAAATGGCGACAAAGGTATGAATGCCCCCCCTGGGCTACAGTCCCTGTTCTCATCTACATTTGCAGAATTGTCGTCTATATCCGGAGAATTGATTCCCACTTCGATATCAAATTCATGTAGCCGTGCTCGAGTGCTACCGGTGAGGGATACACTTGGAGACCACGACGATGGAGGATTACTTGGAGTAACTGGAGTGAAGGTCTGAATTATTAGTGTATTTATATGGTGTGCATATTTATGCTACGGGAGCTTCATACCTGATGAAAATCAACGGACTGCGGTGGATTTGGAGGACCAACCCATTCAGAACCAATGTCTTTCATATGTTTCTTCAGGTTCTCAGCAGTTTTGTAGGTTTTATCAGCACCTAGACAGTGTGCATGAGAACAGTAGCATATAAAACGACCGCTAGCATTTTTTGTGAGGGTAATCAGCTTGTCACCAAATTTGGTAGTCACAATGTCTTTTGTGCAGCCCTTCCTGTGGTTCGTAAGCTTGTTTTTGCTTTCAAACGTTGCCAAGTTACAGTTTGAGCAGTGGTAGGTCTTCATGATGAGCTGGTGAGTGAACACTGGACGCTGGGGGTAAGTCGTGTACGGTTGCTCATTGAAAACCTAGTTGGCTATATCATACAATTCGCGTAACATTGCTCGGCTGCACCGCTGGTCCCTGATTGCACAGCTGATTAATAAGGGTACTATCTTCGGCCTGGTAGTTGTAAATCATGATGTAGCATACTCATCTTTCACTCATTGCCTTCGCACATCAATTCTAAAGGATGATTAGGTTCAATAGTACTAGAGTCACTGGTGCTACTGTCAGTGAGCGCAGGGGGAATGTTGATGGATTCTTGTATAAAACTGTTACCCAGAAATGCACCGTCCTTTGCTCGCTACAATTAGGATTCTCGAGGTCGATCACTCTTGCGAGTCTCACCCCGAAGAAACAAGATTGATGATGTACCGAAAGGTATAA
This sequence comes from Suillus subalutaceus, assembly GCF_016647625.1. Taxonomy (NCBI): domain Eukaryota; kingdom Fungi; phylum Basidiomycota; class Agaricomycetes; order Boletales; family Suillaceae; genus Suillus; species Suillus subalutaceus. Next base: position 23,027 of record NW_024540526.1, on the reverse strand, counting down.
TGAAAGAGATATTAGTGCAGGATCACTAGAAGCAAACACCAGTTAGAAATAAATCGTGAGAGCTCATTAGAAGAGATGCTCAGAGACCGGCAAAATACAAGCGCAGGTAATATATGCCTGTCAACAAACTCGACACTGACGTCGAATACATCGCTAAGATTTTCAAGAGTGAGACTGCGGTAGGACTCCAGAAGTTGGATGTATGCCAAATTGCTCATCTCTCGGTCATAGTAGCGAGTGAGGTAAGAGGAGTCTTGAGGGCAGGAGATACATCTGCTCAAGGGTCGCTGTGGGCATGGACACGGCTGGTCAGCCATTATCAATCACATCAGCCAAATATAATAAGGCTACACAGGGGCCTCGGAAGTACTATGTAGGTGTGAGGAAACGCACTGAATGCAATGAAGAATTTTGTGTAGTGGTAGTCTTTAAGAGGTCTCGGAGGATCGGGAATTCGGGCTAATGGAGATGACCTCTGGTGCGGCCTTGAGCTACAGGAAATATGATCAGCAGTGGGAAATCCTAGGATAACGGACGTACCTATTCCTTGAGATCTGCTTGTTCGAGGGTAAGAGCATTTATAGTGATGGTGAGAGTGACGAAGTTGTTGTATGTTGTGAGTTCAGCGGTAGTGAATGTCCATCGTGCATCGAGGAGAAGTGCACCGCCAGCCTTAAGCTGGTGGATGAATATCATGCGGAACCCACGGCAGACCTTGAGACGATTCCACCTATCCCAGTCATCACCCTCCTCGATAAATCTGGATGATATGTTAATCCAAGGTTGCGGGAAAGCTTTGTGCTTGGCAATAGCATACCTTTCTGCCCCTCAGCGATGAGGCCAGTGTCACTGAAGAAAAATCCCAGTCGGATGAGAGTGAGTGCAATATTTATCCTCAGGCAAAGGCCAGGTGTTTTCTTAAGCGCAAGTTTTTGCACTGTGACTGTGCATCCCATAATATTCAGTGTCTGTATGTCTTAGTATAGGGAAGGCGCACCTTGTCACCAAAGCGAGTTAGATGTGATTGGCTCTGGCTCTCAAAGCGTCTGATATCTCAGATTCTCCTTCTTGCGTCTCCGCCTCTGCTAGCCTCTTGTTTAGGTCTAGCTTCTTCATCATCTTTCTCCATTAATTCAAGCAACGCGGAACCATATGTTAGAGCGCCTGCAGAGGTTACTAACTTATAATGTAGCGACATTTCTGCATAAACCACAGATCAAGTCGATACCATTCACTGGGAGATAAGAGTAAACAGGTGCTGCGGGAGGCTGAGATTTAGTATCGGAATGATTTATTCTGCTATGACTGCCAGTACAACTTGTTAGGGAGCTTCCTTGACTTTGAAGCCCTTCGACTGACAATGTGTCCTACAAGTTCATATTCCCACGGCATGAAGCTGCATCATCGATGATCTGGCCCAGAGGAGTTTTACAAACAAATCTCGGATTCTACTATATAATAGCATACCACGACGTAGAATCGATAAAATAGGTACCATATAGTACATACAGGTGCCAGGTTTGCATGCACCCTTAAATTTCGATGTGTAAGCCTGATACTTACCACATCGCTGACGCAGCCTATGACGCAGCACCTTTCAATGACGCATCTTACCTACATCGCTGATTGGACACCGCGCACGATACAGATCCATACTTATAGCTCGACTTACCTGTACTTGGAGATCATCTCCTTACCGCTTTGTCAATCATACGCTCTTCCACGTTATCGTTCTGTCTGTTAGTGTTGCCGTCGACATGACGGTCTCCATGATGCTTGTGACTTGAGAACCGATCCTTACAACAAAAATGGCTTATCTCTCTGGATTGCTTCAGATGTGACCGCTGTCAGGGTGGCGATCATGTACACCGTTATGGCTCCCTTATCCCAAGCACAGGAGAAATAATATGTATTGTAGATAATACTCTGTCACTACTAATGTTAGCACTACTGGGCGATGGCTAAGCAGACGGTACACAGGGTACCCCTCTTGGAACCCAACTATCTATAATACTGCAGTCTTGAAGACAAGGATTAGAGTGAATAGCATGGCTGGTAGCCAGCCATAAGTCGATATCAGCAGATTTAATAGAACTAAACCACTTATGCGCCTTAGCTTGGATACTATCAAAATATCCAGCAAGTTTGAGATCATTTGGGAGGTCTAATGATTTATAGCGTCCATCTCTCCACTCTTCCAGAGCTTTAACAATCTGACAAGGACGTTTAGCAGTCATTTTGAAGTTCACAACAGGACTCACCAGCTTAACTGCGATGCTAGGGAGTATGACGGAGTGACCACCAGCAGGAGGATAGGTGAATGGGCGAGGTCCATGGATGCCGTAGGCTAGAATGCGCACAACTTGAATTAGCACATCATCACCAATGAAGGCTGAAGTCTGTTGAAAATATAGAAATCAGATTACAAGATGATGAAAATCAATATGAACTACAAACCTCTGATGAAGGGCGTTGCAGATAAGGGGCTGTGTTCAATACACAGTTCACCACTTTAAGATTCCTGCTACGGACTTCAGCACTATTACAATCCCCGCCTAAACCATAGTGAACGCAGATAAGGTATTGAGCCTTAGCAAATGCGGCAGCTTCCCGGACCTTTGCAAGGACATAAGGTGATTGTTGGATTTCATGATGGTGGCTCCAGTCCTCATCGGAAGGTGCCAGACCATAGATGGACTGTAGAGCTCGGCTGACTTCGATAAACATGATAGCCTTGTTCCTAGACATATTGAGCGCAAGAGGAATATCAAGAATTCGACCATAGTGAACATTTCCAGTTAAAGATTCATGCTGTCCCTGCCAGTCCACTGCAGAACGTTCTCCTGGATTGCTATCTGCCGAAGTTGATAGCCATGGAAAGAACTGATGATAAACAGCAGTGATTTTGTTTCGCATAATTCCACAGGTAAGCCTTATCCCTATTGAGCGCGTGTGCTTGTAGAGATAGTAGTTGATGGTAGTGCCGCTCAGGAGAAGAGGGTGTGACGTCAACTGACTTTGAGCTAGGGGTGCGGTGCGAACAAAAATGTATATATCGAAGATCCGGTCATGGACCTTCATCAGACGCATGATTTCTGCGTATATTGGCTTGAGAATCCCTAGGAAAAATAGCAGAGAGCGCGCCTGTGCTGATGTTGCTCCCCATAAGCACTGCTTAAAATGCTGGCCTACTTGCTTCGCTTTTGGATTGGCAAATGCTGGAAGTTTGTCAATAATGAAAAAGCTACGCTTGTATCCTTTGTCCTCATCATGGTCCACCTGAAAAGATTTGAACTGGAAGTCGCGAGGAGGAACACCGCAGGTAAGGATGAAAGCGGCTGTTATGGAAGATAGAATAGAGTCATGACTTTGTAACCACGTTCGTGCCTTCGGAATATCCAGCTGACCAGTAGAAGATGTGAGAGGCAGAGGTTCATGCCTCTGATTCCGACTCTGTTTGGCTAGCAGCAAATTAAGAAGCTTGTTGCGAATTGGCTGAAGAAAATCTTGGTTCTGAGGCTGGAAAAAAATGGACTGATATGACATGACGTCATCTGTGATTGATTCCCATCCAAAATTGAGAAAGTCTTGAACGCAGCTGTCCGGAAGACATTTGATGATATTTTCTTCTGTTCCAAAAATGGCATCTCTTGCCGAAGAACCCAGGAGTGAAAAGGCAATCGGGTGGGGGCGTTTTGAAGCATCATTTATAATGATGCCCTGACCGTCCTCCATGAAAGTAAAGCCAGATGCACGAGATTCAAGACGTGCTGCTTTGGCTACCTTGAACCACACAAATTTGCAGTGGCCGTAAGGTGTTGGCTTCAGAGGACTCAAGAAAGAATTTCTTTCGTCCGCCAGGAGACTGGATATTCTTGAGTCCAATTTCTACTGACATTTTAAGGATACAAGACTCACCTGAAGATTCTCAACTGCGAAGTAGTCTCCAAGGACTCCCCGTCTTTATCAGCAATAAGTAAATCACGATACTGTTTAGCTAATGTAGAATAAGTTGGCACTATTGTGAAATATCAAAAGCAACACCTACATCTTGTCAACTGGTCAGTCTCAACATCACCATTTTTATCAGAAAGGTCTTGCGAGCTCTCGATCTCCAAGTCTTTTCCAAGATCCTCCTCTACTTCTTCTTCGACATCATTGACTGCGTCATCTCCATCGGCTGCATCATCTCCATCGGCCATATCTTCCCCACTGACCATAGCGTCCTGATTGATTACATTAGGAACAGGAACTTGAAGGGAACGGATGCCCTCAAATTGTGCCTGGAAAAGAGCTGCGTTGTGAGGTGAAAAATGGGGGGCATCCAACTCTTGCAACCGAACGAAATGAATTATGGTAGCTACCATTCCATGACAGAACATAGCGCAGTCCTTTGTGAGGCAGTTGGCACTTTGGTAGCGGCCATCAGGAAGTAGAGAGCCTAGCAGGAGGGTTATGTCACTTGCGCAGCCAATCTTTTCCAAGGACTTGATGCTGTGTCGTACAAGGAGAGAGAGGAGATCATGAGTATGGCGAAGGACAATCTCAGGATCGAAAGACCGTTGACTGCCAGTTGTAATATAATCAAATAGATCAAAAGCCGATTTGATCTGATTGGCATCAAGATTCTTCCAGAGCATCTCAGGAAATTTTCCCAGCTGCAGGAGCAGGACGTGGTCATGTGAAGTTTGAAGATGAATCACCCGCAGAAGAAGTAGGATCATCGCCATTGTGGGTCGCCTGTAAGCTAGGTACGACTGCCTTTGTAGAGGACGATAGTGAGCGTGTGATCTGTTCAAGAGTGAATACAATAAGTACCAGCGACTGCAGTATAGGACTTACCCAGCTGTCACTTCAGCCCTTAAATCTCCGTGCTTTTCATCAACGAATTCATTTGCATCTTTAAGATAACCTTCTAGAAGTCGGTATATGGCTAGAATGCCAACCTCCAGGGTATGGCGAGGACTTTCCCGAGGCAGATATGATTTGAGATATGATTCTCGCGGCATACTGACTAAAGTTCGTAATGCTTCTGCGTCGGCCCCAGTTTTCTCAATCCAAGTATGCCAGCCCAGTTCATCCAGCCAGTCAGCTGAGATTGGGGCTGGTGGCTGTGAGGTGTTGACGTTCGCCTCAATACAGGGTTGTTGTGAGGTCGCTCCAGGATGATAGTCTTCTTCATATGGAAGAGTTAGATTCCAGTCCTTATCAATGCCAGCTAGAGAGTGCTTAAAGGGTTGGATAACATAGCGACGTTTGAGAATGTTGTTCTTGAGATCAGGGATAAGCGTTTTGTCATGATGTTTTTCAACATGCTCCCAAACATTCCTTTCAAAACGTCTCGCAGACAGATTATGTTCCCTGGGGTCACTCAACTTTAGGAAAGCACCGCAGCCTTGAACAGGACAGGCAAGTGCAAGATGGGGGCTAAGCCCAGGTATATCATCTTGTAAGGGGGTGGTGGGAAGGGGAAACTCGATCGTCTCATTGGAGATGCCATGAGTCTTGAACACATGATCGTGCAGTACGGCCACTTCCGCCAATCTAAACTGCTTTCCAGAGCGTTTGTGCTTGCCTTTCAGATGTCGGATTATGTGACGTGGATGGATAATGGTACTGTGCTCTGAACAGACGAAACCAAAGAGAGTATACTGGATATGAAAGCCAGCTAGGATGGAGCATGAGCTGATTTTGGTCCAAGGAAATGATCCCTGGGCTGAGTCGATATGAGAATCATGAGTGCATGAAAATCCTTGGAACGTAGTAGTGGTGTTCTTGAATGTCGAGGATGTGCTAGGTGTGTAGCCTGTCTTGGCTGCCAGTATTCTGTCTTTAGCAATAGCATTGTGACGGCAGGGACTACCAGGCTTTCTACTAGCTGATTCCACTGCATCGTCAGATTCTTCACCATCACTGCCGCATTGGCCTTCTGATTCTTTGCTTTCCTCCCATTCATCGTCAGACTAAGAAAATGGTAAGTCACAATCTTCACCATTGGACGCGCCGCATACCTTAGCAACAACAACAAACCTATGCGCAGACTTCCTGTTAATAGGTCCAGTACCAGAAAAGCTACGCTCTCGCATATGATCCTCTTTTTCTCCGGCCTCTTTTTCTCCGGCCTCTTCATCATCAGCTTCGTCATTCTCAGCTTCATCATCAGCTTCATCGCCAGCTTCCGCTGTGAAGTCAACTTCCTCATTTTCTGCTCTGCCTTCAGCACCACCATCTACGACCTCTTCCTCGCTATGCTCTATATTGGCACCTTTTCCCAACTCCGTTATGGGCTGAGAAAAAAGTAAGTTATGTCTTTGGTGTGGACGGTCACATACCATATCATCCTCGTCATCAAACTGAGCCAATAGCGATTTGTCACCTCTATGACCTCGCCCAGAATCCCACTGCAAAGATAGCGCGTTTGAATGATTGCTGTCGGAATTTGTGATTTGATTGCATTCGGAATCAGACTGAGAGAACAGTGACTTGGTATGGCCATCATGGCTGCGGTTGCTTTCAGAATCAGACTGAGAGAACAGTGACTTGGTATGGTCGTTGTTGCTTTCAGAATCAGACTGAGAGAACAGTGACTTGGTATGGTCGTTGTTGCTTTCAGAATCAGACTGAGAGAACAGTGACTTGGTACAGTCGTTGTTGCTTTCAGAATCGGACTGCGAGAACAGTGAGTTGGAGTCATCATCTAGAATGCCACGCTCCGCTCTGTACTCTGTAGAATCTGAACCAGAGAAAAGCACCGTGGATTCGGGTTCTTCATCATCTCCTGCCAAACCATCCTTTGGAGAACGCGGTCTCTCCACATCCACATTCATGTCTAGAAGACCAGACAGATCCAAACTGGACGCTGAGCTTGGGTTGGACGCTGGTGAGGGGTAGTTATTTCTGGTAAATGAAGAAATGTTCTGAATGGGCAGGAACTCTGTACCATTAGAAAGATATTTGAAACGCTTAGCATCTGCAGTTTCAGGTTTGTCATTTAGAAGAGACTCCCTCCGTCGCTTTAAAGACTGTAACAGGAAGGTATTTTCAGGGTCCAACATAATCTACAAAATGTAAGTCTACCATTAGATGACTGAAAAAAAGATCTCGCACCCACTGCTACCACAGGTAATCGGTGAAATTACTGATAGGCTGGCAGGGCAGTCAGGCAGCTACTAGGTGAATTTGCTTATGGAGCCGAAGACCAGAAATCAATTATGACAAATACAAACTAGGCCCATCAGGCATAATCGGAATGGTGGAAAGCGTAAGCCAGAGGTGCGCATTACAATGCCCACTCTGATATTCGGCTTGTTAATCATCCCTGTGGGACTACTATGTCTCCTTCACGTGGATGCACGAAGAAACTGCACATCGCGCCCACACCCTTGGTTCCCACTTCTGATGAGGAAGACGACGAAGGCGCAGACGTGTGCTCGCAGTTCTCATCGCGGTCAATCAAGGTCCGCAAGTCGCCTGCCAAACGTAAGTAGCTGAGGTGGCGCACAAGAGAAGAAGACCGAGAAAAAGGCCACCGAGGCTTCATTCTTCTTTTTGGCTGATGTGCAGGATGTGAGTGATCATAATAACTTCGTTCCAAGGAAATGCACGCCATGTTTGTCAACGCCTCATTCATTTTATGGAGTGGCAACATTTTTGACCAAACGCATGCGCATATATGTATGGAATACTCATCCATGCTATATCCTCCTAGTATTCATCATCTCGCCTCGAGTGCTGTCCAGTAGCCTCATGTCGCTAATACAGTCCACAGAAAAATGGTCTTCGCCCCGGCCGCCGTAGTGATGTTCCGGCCTGGCTTGGGCTTTCTATCAATCGACAGCTTGATCGTTCCGCGGTGCAAGTCTTGTCACAGCTGACAATTTTAAATTGAAATCTTCGTATGTCGTCCCTCCAGATAACTACAGCCCACATTATTTCTAAACTCGCCCTCGAACCCAGCTAGTACTTTCAGACTCAGTTGGTTCATTGCATCTCGCCGCATATCACAACTTTCGTCGATGAGTGATGATCAATGTCGGTACTTCCATCTCTTATCTTTCGCATGCTCTCTAACCTCTTTGACAGTTCTTGAAGGAACTTGGGCGAGGCTGGCCCAGGTTGCTATCAAGGTAACTCCCGTGAACGTCAGCCCCACCCGAAATGTTTGGATGGGACCTGGGTTGATCTCCTTAATTATATACACGACTTACTGGACGACCCAAAGAAGAATCAATTCATTTGGCTGCATCATGATGGCACGGCTGGTGTCGGAAAGTCTGCCTTTGCGTTTACAGGTCTAAAAGTGGCTGAAGAGACGAACGTCGAAAAGCGGCTAGCGGGGGAACATTCTTTTTCTCGCGCAAGCACACCAAACGCTGCACAGCTGGATATTTCTTTGCGACGCTTGTTTACCATCTTGCCACCAATTTTCCAAGCATCCGGCAGGATGTGAACGGAGCGATCCGCATCAATCCTGCCCCAGACATGCGCAGATGTCCGCCTTTGTCATTTATTGTCGATGCGCTTGATGAATGCACGTCTGAATCCGAGCTCACCGAACTCATCCTTTCCTTTGCACGGGTTCTTCGTGAGCCTGATGTTCCCGTGATCCACATTCTGCTCACGAGTCGCTCAGAATCGCATATCTGTAAAGCCTTTCAGAACGAAGAGGTGCGCCCGCTGGCGTGCGAGATACCGGTGAAAACTTCTGGGGTGGGTGTTGCTACCATCATCTCGCTAGACTGTGTTGATGTCGACAATGACATCTATATATCTTTGCAGTATTCATTCAGCGAGCTGTCTTGGTTGGAGATCATTTCCAGCTTCCCCTACTAGTAAGTTTCTTGTGTCGCACATCATGGTCTCCCCTGTGTTTCCAGGTTTGCAATCCTGCTGCATTGAAGGGTGGCCTGGAAACGTCTCTCTTCCATCACCTATCTGCAGCGCACCCATACACAGTGATTGATCTCACATACCAATATCGCATGAACAAGGACATTATGCAGCTATCGAACCAGCTCATTTGGAGCAGGAAAAAGTCATGACTCTCGGTTCGTACCAAACAGCAACCTAACTTGCATGCAATTTAACTATTCTACAGGAGTGGAGGCGGCGGATTTTGTGATGGCGAAATTTGTCAGACATATCAAGCTCGAATTCAAGACAAGTTTATTACCCGTATCTTCTCATCAGCAAGAAGCGGTACGCTGGACGTTACTGGACAAAGCCAGACAAATGGGACATGATGGACTCAAAGGGGATCGAAGTTTGTCTTCATCTTCAATAGTTTACCGTGGATATACTGAATTAAGGATGTTCACTGCCGGACATTACTGCAATCTTAATCCTTGGCTTGGAGTGTAGCATAGTCAATAGCTGTGCTGGATGACCATGACACGCAATTTGAGATCCAGACGCGACTATGAACCGCTTTGAAATTGTATTCGTCGTCCTAGTTTACTTCGGGTATTCCTTCGAACTCGTTCACACACAATCACATATTAGCGACATCGCCACCAATATGGGTGCTGGACCCTCAAAACATATAGACCCTATCCTTTTCCAGTTCCAACCGTTAGCTCAAACGGAATGCATACAAGCTGGAGCTCAGATCCCAATGGATTTCCCACTACAGCCTACGGGTTCCAGCATTGTGCATGACAGTCTCTGGAGAGTAGCCGTTTCCTGACAGTGGCAGATGAAAAGACCCACAGGTACAATCTGCGTATCCACAAATTAGTGGGCCTAGTGGCCGTGGTTCCTGTGCAGCAGCCTCTGGTTATGCCGCAACCATATGTTCTGGTCGCTGCTTGTCAAAACGCAGCTCATCAGCCACCTGCACCAGTTGTTCCATCTGCAGTGCCACAAGTACACATGCCAGAGCCATCTATACCTCCGAACAATCAAGACCCCGCGATGCCTGTTGTAACTGGTCGACAAGATCCCGTTGTTCCTCCACCCCCTGTTATGACTAACGTACACCCCAAACGAGACACAGCTTTTCCTCCTCCTATCATAAATGACACGCATTACGTGTCTCAATCACAACCCACTGCGCGCGCGCCCGAGCCACACGTAGACAATCGCCGGGCAACTCCAGGCCCTGTCATCCCTGATATGACCAGTCGACGAGGAGATCCGGTTGTTTCTCCCCCCGTCATAACTGACGCACAGCGTGCAGCTAACTCGTTATCTCGCCCAAGAATCACCGACTTCTACCAGCCGGCTGATCGCCCTATTTCTATGCCTGAGCCTTATTTGAGTGATGTACCATTTAGGCACCAACGGTCCTTCCCATACGAATGGCAACATGGAGAAAATCCCCTCCTAGAGACCTATGGGAAACTACCCCATAACGTCAAGTTTTATAGGAACTCCCAAAGCTTGAACGTCGAACACATGGAAAACATGCTGGCTCAACCAGCAGGTCCGATATCGCGTCTAGGAAACCTATTTGGCTCTAGTAGTGAGCGCAAGGGTAAATCGGACTCTTTCGCACTTTCAGCGCTTCGAGGAGCGATAGCGAATCTGGCGGTCGACATCATTGGTTCCAATGCCATGACATTATTCGTTATATCACCAGCTGCAGCCGTGCCCCATGGGATAAACCCATACACTGGAAGTGGAGCCCCACTGCAAGTTATGCCAGTTCCCGATCGCGGACCAACCGTCAAGGTTTTGACCACAGGGAATATCTGTGGGTCTTTCCTTCCTCAGGAACTCATGTCCGTTCCGGACAACATAGCTGTTACACTGTAAGCCCCTGGAAGTCCAATGGGACCTTGAAAGACTATGTCAATCAACGCCTCGAAGTTGACCACTGAAATATTGTACGTACCTCACTTTTTATCGAGGAAAGTAGCGTTTTGACCTGATTTCGTAGTTGAAAGGTATCGTCCTCGGGCATCAAATTATTGCACAGCATGTCTGTTGTTCACGGTGACATCAAAGCGGTGAGTCATGACGACAATCACCGATAACTAGGATCCTTACTTTATCATAGTTCAATATCGCCATCAGCCCAGACGGCAGGCCACTGCTTTCCAACTTCGGTTCTACAAGACGTCTCTTCTCATGTCGATCACTGTGCTCTGACTTATCCGAGCAATATAGCTCGAGGAGGAGGTTATGAGCTACGTCCGACGTCTAGGCCTTTAGTACGACCGTGGACGAGGTACTTCCATCACATTTGGTTAATCAGCCAGATTTTGAACAGCTTCACAGCTTATGATCCATGAATAACCTTGGGTATCGGTTCGCCTCGCAACTCAAGTCATCCGTAAGGTCTGTCAGGGCGAAACTCGACCTCAACCCGCGGACCCAGTTGTTGCAGAACGAGGCATGACTGAGACCCTGCATATTCTTTCCGGTTCCCAGCACGCATCCAAGAGAGCCGTGCTTTCCGTATTCTCCGTCATCAAGCGGAGAGACGACTGTGCGAGTAGGGAGTGGGGTGATGTGATATCGCATACTTGAGAGGCCGCAATTGGAGGGGTCGGAAACGTAGTCGCGAACGGATGAGTGATAGATATCCACAGGGTGAGTGCTGTCTGTAGGGATATCCATGACAGACCGTAGCTGTATCAAATTGTCTGAACATCCCTGCCCAAACCAGGGCCAAGAAGTGACGATATTTGAGAGATGGGAAGAGGGTCTGCGAGGGCGGCGACGATGGACCAGTGCATGTAAGCCCGCTTGGGGTCAGCACACGTGGAGAGGGTACAATCGTATAATTAATACACCTCTGCTCCTGGTAGCAGCTCGCTCGTTAGTTTGAGCATCAGCTGTAACCGATCGCGGGGATCATCGTCTTTATCGTCGATAATGAAGTTCATCATTGTAGTCGCCACAGTGAAACGTCGGCCCGCTCGGCTCGCCAGCTTCGCAAGATCATCCTTCGATGGCTGAGGGAAATCAGTATGGCGACTTGCCAGCTCTGCGAAGGAATGCTGCAAGAAAATATAGATGTCTTTGTCAACATCGGCGCCGTCGAGCAAGATGATGGTAGCAACGCCCTCCCCAGAAGTTTTCACGGGTATTTCGCACAACAATGGCCGCACCTCCTGGTTCTCAAAGGTTTTGCGGATATGTGATTCCGAGCGACTCGTGAGCAGAATGTGTGTCACGGGTAGATCAGGCTCCCAGCACGCCCTTTACTTCACTCATTTCCTCGTCCGGGAGTGCGTCTGAGACGCCTTTGTCTCAGGTCCGATCACCTGCAACACCTGGGGTATCAGATGGCGGAATATAAGGGTAAGTGGCAAAAGGGGTGCCATGTATAATGCCAGACGTCTGATGCGCTGAATGCATGTACATTGGCTGAGATCCGTTGCTAGACACCCACGCTCGTAGTGAGCACAGGCAACTTGTGTGGGGGAGGAGAAGGCTCAATACCTGGATATTATTGGACGCTGACAAGATCGCCAAGTTTCAGTCGCAAACGTCCGATGTGAGGGTAAGTTAGAGGGCCGGATGGATGGGGAGGATGTATCAGAAGTCGACTGAGAAGACGATGACGAGGGATTCTGGAAGAGCTTTGCAATGTCTGCTCTGGACGGTTTAGACGTAGATGCGGTTGATGTTACGGCCATCGAGGGCAGCGCATTGGAGTTGGAGGGTGTTGACGACCGGGAAGGTCACGGAGGCTGCTTCAACGATCCTGTGACACGTGCGAAAGCTGAAGTTTTGCCGTTGAGATGGTTAGAAGCCGTAGCAGGTACGGATCCGAAAACCTTTAGGACTTCGGATTTTACAACGGGAAAGGCAGCCAGTGATGAAGATAGCGGAGCTAAGGCATCATCTATTGATCCAAACACACTGGATGCATAGAATAACAGTAAGAACTGGAAATATAGTTTTGGAGTGACAATAAGATCAGACCTAGTCGTATTTCTTATCCCACATTATTTCGAGGGACTGAAGCATTATCTTTTACGAATGTGTCATGGCCTACACACTTGGACGCCCCAAGTATCAGATGCCGGCGTGTGCCGAACGTTACCGAGCAACGGCTGGATTGGCCAGCGAGGTGTGGGGTGAAGTGGTCATGAGTTGGGGGATATCGGACAGTGATTGCAACAGCAGGTGGCCGGCAGCATTTGGGGCGAGAGCAAGAGCATCAGCATTACTAGCAGTGGGATGTGTATAAAGCACCCCGACGCATCGAGCACTCGTTGATCCCCGCGTGAAGCCAGTACCCAAAATAAAACAAAATTTGAGGTTTCCCAGGGCGCCTGGTGGTGCTCAGGGACCTAAGAAGCGCAAGTTAACGGCCGACGGTCATGGATCAGAGCCTAGGCGTCTGAAAGTGTCCCTCTGAGGGGAGCCATGCGTAGTGCTCGTATCGGCCATCTGGAATGAGCGGGCGCCCCATGGTACTAACTGAAGAATCAACAGAAAGTTTGAAAATTTTATTCCGATGATCACGTGACGCCATCAACATATGACACAGCATGATCACCAGCGGGATCTCATGCTTATACATGTTGTCCCCTCCGGCAGTCTAAATGTGAGAAGCTCACTTAAACTCTGACAGAGGTAAAATCCGGTAAAGCCTTCCGCGGCGTCCTCTGGATCCTGGGCGAGTACGTCGAAGGCCTGTCAGACATCCAGGCCACATTCCAGGACATCCGCAAAGTGCTTGGCGAGATCCCTATCTTTGCGAGCGAGCAGCAGTTACTGGACGAGGCTGGCGGAGAGGAGGACAAGAAGGAGGGCAAGAAAGTCGAGGGAAGCGGGCGGCCAAAGGTACTTGCTGACGGGACATATGCGATGGAGACGGCGTACACCAGCGCCACCTCAACGAGATTAGAGGCTGTCAAGGCTGCGTCCAAGCCGCCATTGAGTGGTGCGTAGCGTGCCTGTTCATTTTGTTCGGAACTTTTAATGATGTGATGTCAGCCCTCATATTGGGAGGCGACTTTTTCACGGGTTCGGTACTCGCCTCGGCGCTGACGAAGCTCGTGTTGCGATTCGATGACCTTACAAACGACCAGCCAAAGGCCAACGCTCCTCGTGCTGAGGTATGTACTACAGTTAATGTTTTTATAGCATTCACCGACGCCCACCCAGTCCATGTTGATCATGACGTCTACTATCCGCGTCGGCCAGTCAAAGTTTGTCGCGGTACCGATCGACGAGGATTTCAACGAGCGTATTCTTAATTGCATACAAACCCTAAGCGAGCTCCAGGAAAAGTTCATTGTTCACGATATCTTCTTGAAGGACACAAAAGCGGCATACCCCAAGGTGCTCGTCGCTCAGACATTCAGCGCACTACAGTCGTAAGTCAGGGTGAGATAACCCACAAAAACATGCATTGAGCTCATGCTTATATGAGGATTTTCGTTGTGTAAAATCGCTTGGGCTTGACTAGTAGTGACATGAGGCTAACACGTGAAGTTGCACGTGTGGGGCCTGGGGCAAGCCGCGGAGAAGGTTCTTAAATGATTACATCAACATTATTCATGGTTAATATTTTCAAATCATATTCAACCCATTTGATTATGGCGAAGACGAAGAAGACTCCCAGAGGCATGCGTAGTCCAGCATCTCGAGCTGTTCGGCAGGTAACTTGTGTGGCTAGGCAAAATGTGCAAAAGGTCAAGGCTGCTGTAGAGCGTGGCATGCGTGCGTATTGATTTTGAGTCACTGCTGATGCTCGTGTCTTGCTGAACTTCAACCAAGACACGCACCACATCGATAAATTCCCTGCAACTTTCTTTCGGGCACAACCTAATGGCGCTGCCGTTCGAACGGCCATGTCCGTTGATCACGAGCAACTAGCAAATATTCCGGCCACAGGCAAGGTGCAGGTGCCTCTCCGAGACCTCCCTGCCAGCGTCGAAGTCCCCGGGGGCCTTCCACCCTACTTAATTATTCGATTCGATCGATTCATAACTCAGGTGAATCAAAAGCGCCTCCGAAAGCGCTGGGACGATGTTCTGGCCAGTGGTGCAAAGCACCAACCCCGCAAATGTGATGCGAACCGTTCCGACAACAATAATGCCTTCCACTTCGGCATCTGGGAGATTACTAGCTCTACGCCACATTTGACTGCTGAAACAACAAACCAGACCCCACAAGCTATCACTGCTATCGACGCCTTACTGAGGTTCATAGGCGACTTCATAGCTGGAAAGATTTGCAGTGTTTTTGAGACCCACGCACCAGAACAATGGGATATTATGCAACGGTAAGTGTATCACCTGCTGGGTCTCAATGTAATAGTCTGCTGACTGGTCTGGTAGGGCATACGAGCGGGTTCAAAGGGTCCTCGCCGCTGAATTACTGGCCCGCCCCAGTTTGGACTTTGGGGGGGCATTTTTTGCGGTGGCTGTCAAAGAAGGGGGATCTGGGCTGGTTCATATCGACTGGCATGACAACCATGCAATTTGGGCATTTGTGTTTGCCGTAGGTGATTGGGAGGGTGGAGAGTTTTGCGCTCCTGAATTAGGGATTAAAATTCCTATTCGACCAGGTCAAGTTTTTGCCGTTCTCGCCCGGGTAGTGGCTCATTTTAGCGCTCCTGTAACCAATGGTCGTAGAATTGTTTTCACTTGTTTTACTGACAGGCTCACTGTATTACACTCAGATCCTGCCTTTGTCACGGTGGTGGGGTAGTGGATTACTATGTTATCACTATTTGTCTCATCACAGCAATATACTCTCGCATCAGTTTGTCTCAATTAACTATGGTGGACCCAAAAATATCTCGCCGTCAATATTTTGGTATCAGTCTTTACCAGCGAAAAATGGTCGAGTTCAGACCAGAAGGCTGGAGATCCTTCGAATCCCATCCCCCACATCCCCAGCATCCAGTTTCCACTTCGCATCCGTCCCCTTCCCACTCGTCGACACCGTCTCAGCGTTATCCAGCTCATTCAACCTCCTCAATAGCTTCTCGTCACCGCCTACAGCGAACACGAACCCTGCATCTGCTCCTCCGTTCACGGGTACGTCTAGATCAGGCACTGAGGAGGAACGCGGGGAGTGTGCAGGTCCGCCTGGGTGTAAGATTACGCCTACTGCTGTGTAGCGGGAGATGTTTGGGAGGACTAGGAAGGAATTTGAACCTGGGATTATGCAGAGGCTGTAACGTTCGCCGAGGCTGGAGTAGGAGTACATCAGTGAATACAAGGATGAGGATGATGTGGGGATTGGGAAACGCACCTTTCAAATATATGATTCTGCGCTTCGGCAGCCTGACACCTCGCCCACTGACGATCCGAACAATCATCCGTCGGACCAGTCCAGAACCTCCGCACAACAGACACCGCGCGCTCTTCTACAAACGAACCAGGCATCTGCTCCGTGAATTACGCCCAACAAAAGTATCATCAGCACCACCCAAAACGCCCAAAAAAATACACGCACGTAATTCAAAATCTCTACACAAAGACCCTTCCACGTCAAATTCAAATTCGCAGCCATACTTATACACACCCCTCCTTTCCCATTCTGCGCCGGGATCTTGGCAAAACACCCGTTCTCCGCAACTATACCCACATCAGGCGCTTGTTCAGCGACCCGCTCGAGGCTCTTGACAGGTAACCCGCTGAGCAACCACACATCGTTGCGCTTATTTGCAGAGAACTTGTTCAGGAGTTCTACTGCGCCTTCGGTGGGCACGAACGGCGCGAGGAGTCCTGCGCGAGACATGTCGGGGCGCCAGAGCGTGCCTTCGAAATCGAGCAGGAGGATACGGCGAGGGGAGTGTTTGTAGCTTGGGAGGAGGAGCGTGGTGTTGAGGGCAGGGACAGAGTGGTGGTCTGTTTGGGTGGTGTGTTCGGTGTTGGCGTGAAGGCAGCGCGCGAGGAAGGTTTGGGCTGTTTGTGTTACCACGTGGTTATGGAGGTCCTGTTTTGAATAGGATGGGCGCGTATTTAATGATCGGCGCGTGTAAGGGATAATGGAGTGAGAATACAGAGAAATGGGCGCGTGTAACAGGATATGAGCGCGTGTTTAATGATCAGCGAGCGTTTCAAAAGCAGGTCAGCGCACATCCGTCGATCGAGCAAGCAACACTCTCACCTCCCACCTCGACAATGCCTCCTCGTCACTCATAGTCAAAGCCTACCAAAACACCCCAGTCACCACTTCCAATCCCCTACCAATAAACACAAAAACGCACCCGACGAATAGCCTTGGCAGTTCCATGCGTATCACACGGGTTCACAGTAATACAGGACCTGAATCCACAATAACTATACAATCCAGTGAACTTTGAAACCCGGTGAGTAAGAGGTGTGGGAAGGGAAGGGAGGGACAAACCGCGCACGGTGCGGGATCGAGGATAAATGGCAAATCTGATGTCAGACGTCAGCGCGGATGATTTAGGTAATTCTAGTTTTCAACCTACAGTATTCCTTCACGTGTGCATAGGTCGACGTGACTCTCATGTGAACATCATACACGATATCAGCACTTGTTGTTTGGCCACAGTAAAGAAGCAACTTCCAAACGGTCTTGCAGGTAGCCTGCTTGGTATGAAAGGGTGTAAACGTCACACCTCCAAGGACTCCAGAAACCAAATGACCGCCGTTCCTTCACGAGTGCTTCGATGGAGGTGCTCTGGAAAGCCGCTAAGACTTGACTAAGACCATTGGGATCTTCTCAAGAGCGATTTGTATGGCGAATGCACAAATAGGATCCAACCCAGGTTTTGGATTGGAATACTGGGTGATGAGATTGTCGTATCTATTATAGATGTCAGGCGACATCGAATTCAACCTTGGATTTCATACCGTCCAGCTGCAGCGAGAACGTCCAACCGCCTAGTTCGTCTGACTACTTCGATACGCACTCCTTCCTTGAAGTGCATGTGATGAGCGCCCCACATTAAGGGATGGAAGAAGACGGGAGCGGAGAAGCCTGCAGATGTGGCAAACTGGATCGTTTGCTTGATCTCCTCCACGGTGAGCTTCATGACGACCCAAAGGTGTTTCCTGTCACATAAGTAGGGTGTCGGTGAGGGAGGAGCGCTACACACGAGCGTCGTGTCTAGAGCGCTTGCGAATGATATCGGATTTCATACTGATGAGACGAGCTGAGCCGTGGAGCTTATAGTAGAGGTCACATCTGTATGTATAGTAAGATATCAGTAGATATGGTTTGGAACGGCAAACGAGGACTTACGTGTTGCAAATGGTCTTGCCCTCATCGTCCTTCCTCCACAAAGGGGTTGCAGTCATGCGGTAGTTATAGCACTGCGTGCTGCCTGTAGACAGAGTTGATATATGTTCAAGTAGAAAGCCCTCTCGATCAAAATGGAACCAGACTTACCTTACCAATGATTTACGACTTCACCCCTGCCTGCACCTAATATTGAGCTATGAGCAGTTGTCATATCATTCGTCCAATCACTTTTGGTATATGAATACGAGTTTTGTGCCTATGCAAAGATGTTGTCAACAGAACATACAGTTGGAGAGTCCAAAAGACTAGCCATGAGATGGGCGAAAACGCGCTGCGCATTTATGACGCGTGTTAAGGCAGCACATGTCAGGGAAAGTTTTCACCTACACAAGAGGTCAGGTGGGTCGATCTGTCGAGGGCTACAATACGCACTGCCGATATGTCATCCAGCATTGGTGAGTGCCATCTAAGCGAAGCTGTCTTGATCTATGTCCAAATCTTGAGACGGAAACTAGGTATGAGATATGAAAGATACGAACGGAGTCGATGAACCCTATGCAAGAGAAGTACATATAATCCTTCGACAGTTCATCTACGATATCTGGATCATGTATTGCCTTCTGTCTTACAAACTTGTGTCCTGCAGTAGAAGATGTTAGGAGTCACTGTACTCTATAACTAATTGCAACGTGCCTTGTAGCTGAGCAGAATGAAAGAGGCTGAGGAAAGGTAGAAAATGATAATCGTCGAGACCCCAGACGCCATGAGATCCAGCGGGTTCTGGCTAATGCGTCGACTGGAGTACACGCATGGGATGATTTATGAACAAAACAATTGGCTTGAGAATGCACCTCCAAAATACACGAGTAACAAGCGCGGTATGATCACTTGCCGTAACAACCTGCTGGCGATCTAGGCATATCCTTTGGTGAGATATTCCATCATGATTTTGTAAGCCGATCACTAAAAAACGAGTTTGTGAGCGATAAGGTCGATCTGAGATGGCAAGTAATCATTCCCATACGAGTCATGCAAACGGCGGAGTCTCGTTGGCTGCTGAATCAAAAACTGTAAGTATTGTTGCGCATGGGAAAGTAAGTGTAGTACCTTGACATGATTCTCACCTGCTTGGTTGTATCAGCGTTGCTGTGTTGAGCGAGCACGTTGCAGGCGGGCTCCAAGGTTTCCGGCCACTAGGGTGGAATCAACTATCTTGCGAGAGCAGATGAGAACGGGGACGATTGAGGGCTGTGGGAACGAAAAGAAGCGGGGACATGGTAACGATTGGGGGCTGTGGGAATGAAAAGAAGCGGGGACGGGGGGACGTGCTGTCATGGAATTTAATCTCGGAGCTGCACCCCGAGGGATGGGAAAGAAAAGAAGCGGGGACGGTTTCCATAAAAGGCAAGAGGGGAGACGGTGACGACTGAAAAAGGGCTCTTCAGGGCTCTTATGGCAAAGCATATAGATAGAAATCTATACTCAGATCAGGTATTTTCTGTGTTGATGTTTCTCATGGTTACCTCAGGCTGGATCCAAAGGGGGGTTTCTCCGTGTTGATGGTGTGCACTGATAAGCGTAGCTTCGGTATGCGCACAGGTTTGGCATCTGAAGGTATTGCACCCCTGCGTGTACATGCTGGCACTAGACATAGTGAACTGGCACCAGCAACAATATAGCAACAACATTAATATTGATACAAGATACATCGTTATGGCTCTGTCGCCGTAAGCGTCGGCAAACGAACACCCAAAAGTAAATCCTTTAGCCTTGCTAACAATGTTTTGTTAGATGCATCTATCTCACCCAGACCCCTTGTATCGTTCTTGATATCCTTCGCTAAAGTAATTGCATCCTCGGCCTTCTTTATACTCTGATGTGCGAGAAGAATGCTCTGCTGTGCGAGTTTGCCATTTGCCGATAAAGTACGTTGGAGTTCGATAAACTGGTCTTTCTGCCTTTCAGTGTTTGCCTCAATTAAACACTCCAGCCTCTTTAGGCTTTGCGCCACAGTCTCCCCTTATTATCGACAGTCAGAAAACGTGGGTGTCGAAGTGGTAAATTAAAGCAGGACACACCTGCAGCTGGTGACGGTTCGGTGGGTTGTGGTGGGTTGTGGGCCTCGCTGGCGGATGCCTCCATAGACTGCGATGGGCGATCAATAACAGGAGCTTCCTCATATGTGATGATTGACGGTGGGTGGAACACATTGGTATGAATGTTGGATGCCGCCATGGATTGCTCGGGCTGCTGTGAGTCAAAACATGAGATGGGCCGCCCTGTAACCACATTGCTGTCACGAGCGTGGGATGCGGCTAGTACTCCCGACTGGGAATAGCGTACGCCAAAGGTGTTTGTCGTTTCTATCGCATATCATTGAGCAGCACTCCATAAGTTTATAACTGCCCATATTACCTGTGCTCTCGCGCATGAAGGTTTGGTGTTGCCCAAGTTAAATATGGGCTGGTTATATATATAATAATCTGAACCACCATATCTGGCTGCCCACAACTAAAATTTAGCTGATGTGACATTTCCAGAGGGATCCTTTTATCAAGTACATGATTTCACGATCTAGGCCTAGGCCAGCGCTATAGGAAGCGAGAGATGTGGAAATTGGTCATGGATAGGGGTCTGCTGAGCCCGATGCTCGTTCTGACATTTGATGAATTTGATATTTGACCGGTGGATGGTCTACTTTCAAATGTGCTATATGTACTCATTTCGCCGACCATTTATCACCACTGGCAAAGATGGTTCGTTTGCTGGATCTGTCGAAGAGTTACCTCCTGACATATTTCAGATGCGACCTCACCTTAACTGTCAACCACTACTTTCATTCGTACAGAGTCAAGATAGCGCAGGACAGACTGTCCTTGTTGGCAAGAGTGTACAGCCGTTCAAACGCAGCTTTCAACTCAGGATGAGCGACGATCGGCCAATGACCCCAGAAGTCAACAACAGCGTCAACAGTGAACACATCCAAAATCGCGATAATCTCCACATATCATTGTACACTTATAATACACTACTGCGAAGTTGAATAACTGAAATTGGTGGAGAAATGATTGAGATACTTGTTCAGGTGTGACAGAGCCAACTATCACGTCTGCCTGTCACCAAGCCGAATCTGTCGTAGCGGAGTTTGAGATCTGCCGAACCTGCGCTCACTGCTCATAGGGTCTTGGACAGTGCATGGGGCGTGCTCGGGGCAAGGGTGCCCGTACCCAAACTCCGAGCAAAATGATCCAGCGCGAGTCGCGGATTCAAGAAGCTCTCGCTGGAGTTTAAGGAGGAGTGTACAAGAGCTATAGGGCAGCAGCAAAGGTTCACCAGGTGAGTCTAAGATCTGTGCTTCGATATATTTAACACTGACCCCATAAATACAGCAACTTGACCATCACCTTCAAGCAAGCTGGATACCCCTCCCAACGGCGACTTCTACCAGCTCCTCGGCATAACGTACGATGTCCCACCGAGCACAATAAAATCAGCGTACCATATGGCCCTTCTTGCTTCCCATCCAGACAAACGATCGTTCTCATCCGCTATACCACCCGTAGATGTCGACATCGCACTCCTCAAAGAAGCATACTAGTATACCACCTTGTCAAACGTGTCCTCCCGCGTAGCCTACGATAATATTCTTCGAAGTGCTCGAGTAAAGACCTCCACTGGACCGCGTCCTGCGCAGGTCATCTCACTAGAGGATTTTGAGGAGGCAGAAGAGGGTGTATGGACACATGCTTGTAGATGTGGTGGGACATACAGGATCATTGAAGAAGATATGGATGCGGGAAGACACCTTGTCGGTTGTGAGAGTTGTTCCGAAGTTGTGTGGGTAGGATATGAGCTCGTCACTAGGACGAACATCGTGCTACCAACGGCTAATTAAATCACCAAGACAAATGCTATACAGTTGGGATTCTGCGGTATGGAGTCTGGACATCTTACATCTACTCGCTAATAATACTTTGTTGTGTTTCCAGTGTTACACGAGCTCAATCGACCACCATGACGTCCTCACGCTCTTTCGACCACTTCTTCACCAGCACTTTCCTTAACTCGCGGCCGATTGCCATTGCAACCGGCCATGGCACGGCATTACCAATCTGCCTGTGCATCTATGTTATTTGATCAGTGTGCAGCGGGAGGGAAGGTTATTTTAGCACACACCGTCATGACACGATCATTTTCCGCTTGGAACACAAACTTGTCGGGAAAGCCTTGTGACCGAGCGAGTTCGCGCACCGTGACAATGCGTTTGCACTGCATGATTCGTATTCATTTGGTTAAGTGCACTGTAGTGGAAGCAATGACGCACATAAGGGTTGAGCACACGGGATTGCTTTGCACTTGGGTCAACGTTAGTGTCAGTAGCTTGAAAATAACCGTTCTTGTTAACTCGTCCATAAAGACCTATACACCATAAGTTAAACGTTGCGCATTACTCTTTATCAAGAGTAGAGTACCTGCTTTGAAACCGCCGTGTGCAGTGGCTGAGGATGGATTTGCGAAGTGCCACTCCCAGAGATGGGGCCCAAGTTCTGACATTATCGTCAACGCTGTAAAGTCCTGCAAAAAAGACACATACCCCTATAGTCTGCACCCGCCCTCATCAGGATATTTACAACTCTACGCAGGTTAAAAACATCTATGCGAGGACGTCACTTACCTCTCGACTTTGATGGCCTCGTAGGTCCGTGTATATTGTTGCAGATCTTTTGAAGGTTCTTCACGACACCACTTTTGGAACGCCGTTGTTGGCTCATGCTCGTACACTACATCCTCTCCAGAGTATCCGCACCAGGGGCAGTCTTTCTTGCATTTCTTAAGGGGGATCGTCTGAGTGCGCTCCCGTTCGTCTCGTCGTCTGGCTGGATCCCTGGGTGGTC
>NW_024540525.1:0-49260 GCF_016647625.1 Suillus subalutaceus | reverse complement strand
TTTTGAGGATGTTCTCGGAGGATGGTCCCTTCAATGATGCAGATACCTCCGGATCGGACTGATTCTATGGGATTGGTGAGTTTAACTACCGAGATCGCCATCTCATCAGATCCTACCTCGTGCCCCTGCTGAAACCATGCCGGAGATAAATTAACGCATCCGGGAGTTAGGACATCATTTTCCGAGCTTGGTGTGAACCACTGTTGATTAGTCCGCCAAATCCCATCGAGCTTTATGCTTTGTTCGAGCATGGGAGCTAGCAAATCCGAGGCCGCCCCAAATTTCATTCTGTACGTACCATTTGATGTTCAATATCCATCCAGTCACAATATATATAACACACCTGGGTGGCATCGGTCAAGGCGTCTGGGGAGGTACCATGCGATGATGGCACCGGATGCATCAAGAATTGTCGCGGGTATGTCGATCAACTTTGTGCCCTCATGGCCAGGAGGACACCTCTCAAGCAACTTTTCCTCTCTCTCTTCATTACGCCCCGTGTCCTTTGGGGAGATCAATTTGCTATATCTTGCAATATCAATCGGCATCTGAACTGTGATGAAGCAATTTGACTGATAAAACGAATTTTCCGAATCTGCAGGAAGACTCACTGGGATTTTTATATGCCTTTATGAGCCGATCAACCAATTGATCACAAGCCATCACCAGATCAGTGTCTAGGTTTGGAGAAGGTATAACTTGGGTCTCCTCCTGTCTTCTCTGCATTGAATTTCTGTTCCGTATAATCACATGCCACATGAGTGACAGTCAGGGCCCAAGTGCGCAAGAGGGTTATTTCATCATCGGAAGTGGAAGAAACATCCATGATTGAATTGATCTTGTGAGATCAGAAGCTGAATCCTGAATGTCCGCACTTTGGTGTTAAAGGGGGTGGAGATTGAGAGGATCAGATAAGGGAGCCTTGGATGATCTGAGCTTTCAAAGATCTATTTCTCTTATCATCTATTGCTCAATGAAATACCACATGATTGGAAGTCTGTTGGATGTCAGATACTCGTTGTCGAGACCCGGGCCTCGGATCTTCGGTACACTTCACTCGATTTTGATACCCAGGACACCATAGTTGGAACTTGTCTCGGGATCTCGGGTCTCGGGTCTCGGTGTCGGGTCTCGGGTCTCAGGTGTCCGGGTCTCGGGTCTCGGGTCTCGGGTGTCGGGTCTTCGGGTCTCGGGTCTCGGGTGTCGCGGGTCTCGGGTCTCGGGTCTCGGGTCGTCGGGTCCTCGGGTCTCGATGGTCTCGGGTACTCGATAGTCGGGACTCGATAGGTACGGGACTCGATACTCAGATTGTCGGGATTCAATGGTCAGGCGTCGGGTTTCATGACTCGGTAGTCGGGACTCGATAGTCGGGACTCGATGGTCGATTTTCGGGATTCGAATAGTTGGGCTCAGATATTGGTACACTTCACTCAATTTTCGGTGGTCGGAACTTGGCATTTGGTAGGCTTGGATGATGTTGGCTTTCAAAGATCTATTATCATCCATTGCTCAATGAGATACCAGATGATTGGAAGTGTGCTGGACATCACATATTCGTTTGTCGAGACCCGGGTCTCGGAACTCGGTACACTTCGCTCGAGTTTCCACTTCACCCCTTTGCAAAGCTCCGTGCCATACCACATCATTAGATGACTTTGAATAATCACCTCCTTTGATTTGGATGATATACAACTAGCTGAGCTCCATCATGTCTACAATTATCATTCTCCTGGGCCCACCCGTCTATCTTATATACCCCCACGTCAGCCTACCCATCTATGCAATATATGTCTCCCGTCGGCCCACCTGTATATAATACATCTTTTACCACTCCCTCGGCCCACCCATCTACAAAATAATATTAATTCGTCGGCCCACCCGTCTAATATGATATATATCTGGGCCCACCTGTCTATGTGATAACAAGCACCCTTGATATACCCGGCTATTTGATACATATCTACCTTGGTACACCCATCTACATAATATCCAACTACCTCGGCCGATCCGTCTATTGAAAATTCATGTCCATCGGCCCACCCATCTACATTACATATTCCCCACCTGGGCCCACCCGTCTCCATCGGGAATAATAACACTCCCGGCCCATCCGTCACAGTCGAGGATATATCTACCCTCGGCCCATGGTCCGCTGGCCCGTATCATACGGGATATTATGCACGTCCGTCCACTCAGTATAATACGGAGATATGTTACTGCAATATGTGGGCGAACGGGTCTATATCAGCTTTTCGGGCGGCGATTATAGGGAGGTCTATGATAAGCATCTTGTGAACCTCAAGAAGTTTGATACTCGAACGAAGGATCATGGTATCCTTGATGGCATCCTGACGGAACTCAACAACAATGGCAGGTATGTGTATTTCAATCATTTGAACTTTCAAATTTTACAATCATAATACAGGTCGCATGCAAAGGTGGATCCAATTGACGTCGGGGACGGAGACTGCCTTTCAGACTGACGAGATCAACAAGGCCATCTGGGAAATACCAGCAGGGCGGTGGTGCAGATGGTAGTGACGAGGTAGAGTCTGACTTGGAGTCCGAGGGTGGTCAATTTGAAGTTGATGAAGTCGAGGCTGAGTAGAATAACTGCAGACTAGTATTTAAACCGTGAATGCACGCCATTTATCTCCCAAGTGTGCGAGTGCTATGATGTGTACTTACTACAATTTTAAACAATAGATCACTACTGTTAAGACCGTACTCAAGTAGTATCGGATCCGAAGGGCTTTGGCCTCAGCTCGTGCGCTGTGCCCCTTTCCCAAGTCTTGCCCCTTATTTCAGAGAGCTAAAGTATTCGCGTCTAGTGAGACGGATAAGTATTGTAATGGATAAGTATTGTAACGGATAAGTCTTGTATCGCAACGGATAAGTATTGCAACGGATCCGTCAAGACTTCCGGATATCGAACGTATAGAGTAACGGCTAATCCAGATCTGATCCGGACTAGAAACTAACGGGTGAGGACTGTCCGAAGACAGAGGCGGATATGTAGACTATAGGAATCTATCCTAAGTCTCGGAATAGACAAGAGTAGCGTACTCAAGTCCGGACGGATAACGGAGGGACTTAGAGTCCAGACAGAATGAGTGCAATCTAAGATGATATTCGAACTGATCTACTACAGCGCATATACAAAGGTTTATATACTACAGATAGCTAACGGAATGATCAATAAGCAAAGGTGCGAGGCTATGTACGAAAGTATAAGCAAAGTCTAAGTGGAGCAGTATTGGTAAGTCAGGATGGATCACGAATCATGAACCGGGAATGAAGTACAAGTAAAAGCGGATTCGTAAGTGTAGCGGATCAGTAAGCATAGCGGATCAGTAAGCAAAGCGGAAGTAAAGGATAACCGGTATACCGGTGTACAGGAATACCGAAAGGAGATGAACGATAGTTAGAGTTATATGAACAGGAAATGAAATAAGAATCAAAGCGGATCTGTGGACCGGACGACGGATATGTTCATCGGATCTGGATCGGATCTGAGATCCGGATCATCGGATCTGTAACCGGATATATGGTATATGACAGTATCCCCCCCTTAGGGCTGATCTCTAGAGGCACAAGAATCAGCGATCCGGAACGGATGGTATGAGTGCGAGACAATGGAGAAGCTGATGGGAGAAGTTGCTGAGTTCGGATTCTGACAGATATACGGATGCCAAAGCGTCGCAGGGTGTTCCTTCCTTTCCCTACTTTTTCACTACCACTAGCTTATCTCAACCATGACTGATAACCGATCCGGCTCTAAGAAGACCGCTAAGCAGACTCTGGCGGATCTCCAGGCCGCGCTGGCTGCTGCTGAGGCCGAGGTTCGGAAGGAGGAAGAGGCTGAAAAGCTGAAGCAACAAGCGGAAGAGGCGGATTGGAAGCGCTTGGCAGGGATTAAGAAGATTGAACAGGCTGAGGTCCGAAGGGAAGCGGAGGAGGCTAGGCGCAGGGCTATAGTAGTGGAAATGGTGAGTTATGACTTGTTCTATCGGATCCGTCCCTTATTGGATCCGTAGTCTCGCGCTATCTCAGCGGATAAGGATGGGGCTTGTACCCGCTGCGCTAAGAAGGGTCGGGCCTGTCTGTGGTCCGATGCGGATAGCAATTCCTTGGTAAGTCGTCCTTGAATCTTTGGATCCGTGACTCTTAACGCTCGGATAGATCAAGGCTTGTAACGCGTGCCGGAAGGACAAGGTTCCTTGTCCCGGATGACCTGGAACCGTTACAGATTCCAAGTCTAAGAAGAGGCAGCGCGCTGCTGAGAACCCATCTCCGAGAGGCAAGGGTAAGAAGCGCCAGCAGAGTCCGACTCCGGATCCGGATATGAAGACTGGTAGTAGCGGATGAGGTGGAAGTGGAGTATGATGATCAGGCCTGGGTCACGGCCGCTAATAGCATTGTAGCGGAACTGGCTCGGACCAACGGATTGCTCCAGCAGAGCAGATGAATACTAACTTGGAGGCGTTTTTGGAGCAGCAGAGGGAGTTCCAGACCATCCTTCTTGAGGGGATCCGGAATGGAATCCGGATTACAGAGGCGGCTCGTTCTGAGGCCACTGACAAGGACGCTGATGAATCCGGATCCGGATCGGGTGGGGACATGGAGATGGATGGCTGAGGATTTTCGGATCTGCCTTCTCTGCTACTAATGTACTTGTATATCCGCTTTGTGTATTCATTGTATAGCAATAGGACCGGGTTTGTCTGGATATGCAGTGTGGAAATCCGAGACTAGATCGGACGCGTTTCCAAGTTCCGTGGCTAGTAGCCATGAAGTCTCTTTGTCTGTTCCTTCGTATCCGGACCATCGGACGAGGTATAAGAGTTGGCATTGTCTTCTACGACGGTCCAGCTTAGAGTCTAGGATTTCGGATATCTCATATTCTGGTTCTCCATCAACTTCGACCGGAGGTGGAGGAGGCTGGATCCGATTGGGAATTGTGTTCGGAACGGATGGTTCTAGCTGTGAGACATGGAAGACGGGGTGGACGGATTTCATGGATTCGGGAAGTCGGATGGTAAAGGAATGGGTACCCGGACGGGATATGACTTCAAACGGACCTAGATTCTTTTCCGAGAGTTTCTTAGACGGACAAGTGGACCGGAAGTACTTAGCCTTGACAAAGACTTGGTTTCCGATATTGATATCCGGAGCAGGTTTCCGTTTAGCGTCCGCAGGTCCTTGATATCTTTCTTGGGCGTGAGCCATCTCTTCTCTAAGGAATTGGTGAAGGTCGTCGAGGTCTATAGCATAGTCGCGAGCGCGGATGGAGGATAGATCGCGTTCCGGATGGACGGATATGTTCGGATGATAACCCTTATTAGCAAAGAAAGGCGATACTCCGGTAGTAGCACTTGGAGCGTTATTGTAGGCAAATTCTGCTAAGGGAAGTAGTTCCGACCAGTTGTCCTGTTGATAATTGCAATATATCCGAAGGTATTGTTCCAGGGTTTGGTTGGCACGCTCGGTTTGTCCATCCCCTTCCGGATGATATCCGGATGTGAAGTGGAGGACCATATCCAATGCTTTTCCTAAGGATCGGAAGAAGTGGGATACAAACTCTGTACCGCGATCCGAGGTGACATGGGACGGAACTCCGTGCTTGGAAAACACATGAAGTAGGAATAGACGAGCGAGATCCGGAGAGGTAATGGTATCGTGAGTCGGAACAAATATTGCTTGTTTGGATAAACGATCTATGATAATGAGGATGGCTGTAAAGCCGGATGAGTCCGAAAGTTGCTCTATGAAATCCATGGATATGGAATTCCAAGGCTTTTCCGGTATGGGTAGTTGCTTGAGCAATCCATAGGGTTTATGTCTCGGAACCTTGGCTCGGGCGCAGGTAGTGCAGGACTGGACGTAGTCCTTAACATAGGTGCGTATACCTGGCCATGTATACTCGCATCGGATGAGGTCTAGGGTTCGGTTTTGACCAAAGTGTCCGGATAAGGGGTGATCATGAGTATTACGGAGGACGCGAAGTCGAAGGTTATCGGATTCTGGGACATATATGTATACGGTTGTCGCAACGGAGGAAACCCCTATCGTCCACTGTCCATCTCGGATCCGAAGGTACCGGAAGATGGTTGGTTGCAATAGGGTCATTAGGGAACGCGGTCAGGATGTCTTTCTGAAGGTCATCAATATCCATTAGAACAGCTGCTCTAAGAACTGGAGTTGCTAAGGTTGAGGCTCGTAGGGACGAAGCTAACTGTTCGGACGTGGATACCGGACGGAAGTTATGAGGGTTAACTCGAGCGTAGTCCTTATCCCCCTCTTTGGGATAGACGTCCC
This sequence comes from Suillus subalutaceus, assembly GCF_016647625.1. NCBI lineage: Eukaryota > Fungi > Basidiomycota > Agaricomycetes > Boletales > Suillaceae > Suillus > Suillus subalutaceus. Next base: position 42,942 of record NW_024540525.1, on the reverse strand, counting down.
AGCGTCTAGTAAGGGCATCCGGTTTAACTCCGAGTTTTCCGGGACGGAAGCGGATGACAAGATTGAACTGATGGAGGAATTCCGACCAGCGGGCCTGACGGCGAGAGAGGAGTTTGACATACTATGGATAGTATTCCAGCTATAGTGTAGTCAGAGGCATCGGTTTCCACAACTATAGGAACATCCGGCATCCAGTGCGTAAGCACCAGAGCCGTAGTGAAGGCTTTCTTGAGTTCTTCGAAGGATTTCCGACATTCATCGGAAAAGTTCCACGGAGCATCCTTGCGTGTAAGCCGTGTTAACGGAACCACGATATCCAAGTAGTTGAATATAAACCGTCTATAGAAATTTGCGAATCCAAGGAAGGATTGGATATCCTTGACTTTCCAAGGTTCCGGCCAGTCAGTAATAGCTTGGATCTTATCGGACGACATAGTTAAGCCGTCTGGAGATAGGAGATATCCGAGATATTCAACGGAAGTGGAATGGAATTCGCATTTTTTCGGGTTTGGCATAGAGAGGATGTTTACGGAGTCGACGGAGTAAGTAGTACTTCTTGGACGTGTTGCTTGTGGGACGCAAGGTCATGGGAATAGATGAGGATGTCGTCCAGATATACGATAACGTATACATCCAGCATATCAGCAAACTGTCATATACCATATATCCGGTTACAGATCCGATGATCCGGATCTCAGATCCGATCCAGATCCGATGAACATATCCGTTCGTCCGGTCCACAGATCCGCTTTGATTCTTATTTCATTTCCTGTTCATATAACTCTAACTATCGTTCATCTCCTTTCGGTATTCCTGTACACCGGTATACCGGTTATCCTTTACTTCCGCTTTGCTTACTGATCCGCTATGCTTACTGATCCGCTACACTTACGAATCCGCTTTTACTTGTACTTCATTCCCGGTTCATGATTCGTGATCCATCTGACTTACCAATACGCTCCACTTAGACTTTGCTTATACTTTCGTACATAGCCTCGCACCTTTGCTTATTGATCATTCCGTTAGCTATCTGTAGTATATAAACCTTTGTATATGCGCTGTAGTAGATCAGTTCGAATATCATCTTAGATTGCACTCATTCCGTCTGGACTCTAAGTCCCTCCGTTATCCGTCCGGACTTGAGTACGCTACTCTTGTCTATTCCGAGACTTAGGATAGATTCCTATAGTCTACATATCCGCCTCTGTCTTCGGACAGTCCTCACCCGTTAGTTTCTAGTCCGGATCAGATCTGGATTAGCCGTTACTCTATACGTTCGATATCCGGAAGTCTTGACGGATCCGTTGCAATACTTATCCGTTGCGAATACAAGACTTATCCGTTACAATACTTATCCATTACAATACTTATCCGTCTCACTAGACGCAATACTTTAGCTCTCTGAAATAAGGGGCAAGACTCGGGAAAGGGGCACAGCGCACGAGCTGAGGCCAAAGCCCTTCGGATCCGATACTACTTGAGTACTGGTCTTAACAGAATGTAAGAGAATGGTTGCAAGCCTTTGCGAGATCCTTGCCTTTATATTCCCACCTATCTGCAAACCGAGTTTTGATTTTAGGGCCATGGCAGGTAAATGTAACCCAATACTGTACTAGTCCCTTGTACTCTCAAGGCCCAAAGCGGAACTGATTGAGACGGCGTTGATTGATCACATAAATTTGCACCATACTTAAGTAATGTAGCCGTCGTATCTCCAGTAGTTTTTATTTTAGATACTAGTCAATCCATGAAAAGTACAGGGTGATCGCCATATCGTGCTAGACATTATTGATACCGAGCCGGCGGCTAGGATGTTGAGAAATTCAGGTAGCGCTCGCTCTTCTGCAGCTTTGCAAGGCTCTGCACGAAAAAGATATAAAGGGAAGTTGATGTAATTGTGATTGGCCAGTGCCGTGAAGGCCTGTGACAGGTCAGGACGGTCAGACCATGGGCGCATAAATATAAAAGGAGAAATTTGTGGTTGACTCTCGGCTGCACTAAGTACGATCGTCATAACCCCATTGCAAATTTGCAATCCTTCTTCATGTCGGCATATATAACGGGCCATAATATGTCAGAATCACTGATACTGTGTGACATTTCTATATATTTTGGGCGTGCAATAAAAGACTCACGTTGTAGACGGAATTTCAAATTTCAACGTTAACAGGGGGGCCGTGTTCCATCTCATGATTTTGTCAAATCAGGAGTCGGGGCACATCTCATCTGAACTGGTGGACCGTTCTGTGTAGTTCTGAATGCCAGCGTACTGTACCAGACATTGTATCTTGCTATGACACTCTAGACCCGACACAAAATTGCGCGATACAACCTTAGAGCCAGTTCGGCAACTCGATGTTGGGGTGTATTTGCCATGTTGCACATCTGGCGCAATGTGAGTTGCACCGGCATGCTCCCGGCATATAGTCGGAGCTTGAATGTAATCCTAGGTTAGACGACTGTATCCCTGGGCTCGTGAATCCTTCATAGTACTATGGAGTCCCTACCCGAAGTCTTTCCAGGGCTTCGTCTTCAAAACCGGTCTCAGGTTCATCATAAAATCATACAGTATGTAGTACTTCTACTCAGCATTCTCATCCATGCCTCCGGCAGTCTTGTAGCATCTATGTACCCAAGGGACCCACAACCCTACCATACATCAGCGCTTTCTGGTGAAGCATGGGTGGTCGAATTACTCACTGGTCATCCAGAGCGCATTTGTTGTGAGCTTGGAGTGCATGCCCATGTCTTTGCAGAGCTCATATCAGAACTCCGTACCCTTGGGTATTCCGACTCCAAGTTTGTCTCTCTAGAGGAGCAACTCGCCATTTTCCTGTATGCCGCTGTCACAGGCCTGTCAATCAGGCATATTGGTGAAAGATTTCAGCGTTCCAATGAGACAATATCTCGGTAAGTGTCATATTTTCATGGACTGGACTCATTTGTCACGCTATATCTAGATACTTTCGAAGGATGCTCGTAATTCTATCAACCCCACCATTCTATTCAAAATACGTCCACCTCCCATCAGATGAAGCAGTTTCTCGCAAAATTCGCCAGAATCCCAAATTCTGGCCGTTTTTTAAGGACGCCATTGGGGCGCTTGATGGGAGCCATATCCATGCTACACCTCCTGCACTTGAACGTGCTGCCTACCGCGATCGCAAAGGTCTCGTCTCTCAAAACTGCCTGTTTGCATGCGACTTCGACATGAATTTTACCTATGTCCTTACCGGTTGGGAGGGATCCGCCACAGATGCACGTGTTTTCGAGGACGCGTCTACCAAAGACCTTAAGATCTCCCAAGAAAAATACTTTCTAGCTGATGCTGGTTACCCTCTACGCCGTGGACTCCTGATACCATACCGTAATGTCCGCTACCATCTCGCTGAGTGGGGACGAGCGAGTGTAAGGTAAGACAGTCCATATTCTTTGGAACGCACACTAACATTGATAGTAGGCCATGCAATAAAGAGGAGCTATTCAATCTTCGCCATGCCATGGCAAGGAACGTCATTGAACGTGTCTTCGGCGTCTTAAAGCATCGCTTCCGCATCCTCATCCTCGCACCAAGGTATAACTTAAACATTCAAGCGCAGATTCCAGCTGCTCTATGTACAATTCACAACTTTATACGCCTGCACGACCCACAGGAGGGTCCTATCCCAGATACTAACTCAGATGGGGATCCGGCTGAGGATGAGACTGACCCACATGAGGCAGTGGTACCAGAGGAAGAAACGGCAGATATTGAAATGAGCCGCTTGCGTGACAACATCGCTGAAGACATGTGGGCTCAATATGGGCAAGTTTTGCATGAACAAGTACTAGCAGATGGTGATGACTTAGATGAAGAGGACTTACTTGGCCTGGATGGTGATGACAACGCAGACGAGGATGAGGGCGCAGATGCAAACAATGATATTCATGTATAGTTCTTACACGTGTATTAGAACCCAATGCTACATGATTGTGGACTCGAAAATGATGGTGGGACAACAAACAACAAAGCAGACAGAAAACAGCGCGACAATCACAGAACATACAGCCTAAGATACATTGTACAAGTAAGGGACGAGATGTGAAAGTGATACCTACTTCGCTGCATGAGCCTCAAGAAGCGCCTTGATATAAGAGCGGCGTGGTCCCAGTGGGCTTTGCACATAAATCTCCATCGCCCGCTCATTGCTTGTAAAAATTAGTAACAGTCGGCCTAAGTCCTCTGCAGGCACCTCCGCATCTTCGGTTTGCATAAGGATCATGGCGCGATCAAGAGCGGTTGCAACCAAGGGGGGAGGGGGTGGAGGAGGTGGTAGTGGTGGTGCAGGCGCAGGCGCTGCAGTGACGGCTTTTTCGAGAATGTCACCAATGCGGTTGATGGAACCCTGCATGCCAACAACAGCAGTGGCAGGTGAAACCTTCAACCCTCGTGCTGCACTGGTCATCATTGCGACCGCACTGTCACCGTGACGTCCAGATCGCGATTTTTTTTGCAGGAGGGGGTGCTGATACCAAGGTAGAGGACGGCAAGGGACCAGAAAATGACGGATAGCTGGATAGGTGAGTTGATGATTCCATGTCGCACGATGCATCATCATGAGTGCGTTTTCCAGTGCCAATACTGGATGCAACAGTGGAAGGAGGCAAGATGGGAAGACGAGAAGCATTGAAGTTGGTATCGCGAGGCAGTTCCATGGTAGCAGCAACAGGGTCATTACTGGCACTGGCAGCTGATGCGATGATGGTTGCAGCAGCAGCAGTAGTGATGACATGCTCTGCACCAGGCTCAACATCATCGTCAGCCAGTACTGGAGCTGCAGCAGCAGCCGGATGAAATGCGTGAGTTCCCTGAGCGCCAGTGCCATTTGGGAAGATCTCAGCTAGTTTGTCGTAGTATATCCACCCGCTGTTGGCAAATGGCCGCATTGAAGCGCGGGACGTCTATTTAATATATTAGATTACAGTAGATAGCTTTGAACAGGGGACGTACACTTGATGTGACGTAGTTATTGAATACCTCTAATGCAGTCCTTCCTTCGATTCCAGCGCCTCTGGTATTATCCCAGTGAGCTCCTGAGACATTGCGATAGTTTTGGATCTCTCGGTATATCCCTCTGAGCTGGTACAGGGGTAGATATTAGTAGAATGGGACGTAGAGAATCTCAATGCACTCACCGTGTTCCATTTACTTCTACAGCGTTTATTTGTCTTTGGAGGGCCTGCAGTTAGCAGGTTGGCCCTTGCAAGGGCAGTTGCTGCTGAGGTAAATGTAGATGGCTTGAAACCGCCATCCCCAACCTCGGATTTGTTGCTGACTAGGTGATCGAGAAGAGCGTTCGTCTCTGCCACATTCCATTGCGCTTTTGGCTCAGCTGGTACTGGTCCGACAGTAGCAGTGTTTGGCTCGGTAGCCATTATAACAGTAGTAAACTGGCCGCAAATAGATACAACAGCGACGACCGATGAATAAACTAGCTTGCGGAGGTGAGGGTCGAGCCAGTCCATTGTGGTGCTAGTCAGTAGATAGGGAAGGTTCGAGCTCCGACTGACCAAAGGTATATGCCGGGAGCATGCCGGTGCAACTCACATTGCGCCAGATGTGCAACATGGCAAATACGCCCCAACATCGAGTTGCCGAACTGGCTCTTAAGGCGGACGAATGATACAGCACGATATAACGATTAACTCTTGTTTCTCGTCAGTGAAAACATAGCAACAAGTTTGATGTCATGGCTGGTTGTATACGGTTGCCAGATGTAGTACCACCGTAAGCTTTAGAGTATATGCAAGGGTCGTGCTATTTACAAGATCCGGGTTTGGGATATATGCTGCCAGGGTACTATTCGATCCTGCACTGAAATCGAAACATTGGATATCATGTTGACGCTGTAGTATACTTCCGTCTTGGTGCCAATGACACCGTGAATATGTGCACGGTAGCATTCGCATGCACAGGAAATTTTATGTGCAATAACCTCATATATGTAGTGTAGGGTCGTCGAGGCTGTGAGGATTAAATATCAGCCAAGGTTTTCCAGAATGTGGGTTCGGATAAAGCCGATGATTCCTGGGCATTAAGAAGAACTAGACACCGAGACGAGCGAGGACGAGCGGTGTATGAGCCCGATCCGACAGTCCGTGTAAAGACGGTATTGGCAACGAGTTTGACGTGATGGTATTCCGTTATGGACTGATCCGCGCAGCGCAGTGCAATTAAAACGGCGGATTTGATTGAACCAATGAGGTTACGAAGAAAGCCGCGATACCGTGATACCACGATATTAACCAAGATCTTGGACTGTTAAATTCTCCAGGACCGTTCTGAGAAAACCACCACAAACTTCGCCGAGAGTACGTTGACTCGTCAAGGGCATGAGCTGCCTATTTTAATTCCTGGAATTTTCACTCAGAGAACGCAGTACAGTGTTGAGTTAGGTTGGTTTGCCAATCCGGATTGATTCGCTTTAGTGCAACTTCAGCGTTCAGAATTTACAAAATATGAATAAGTTTACGCTTCGTAGAATCGGGACATGAGCCTATTGTGAATTTACATTTGAGGTCCGGGTTGACACTGACGCCGTCTTCGCGGCTACTAGTAAGGCATGCTGCTGAGAAGATTCAATGGAATTAACTACTGGTCTGCGTTTGAGGAGTAGATAACTATACTCACGTAAGAATGTCTTGCCTCAAATGGTCTCTCTGCTCTCCACTCTCCGCATCCCGCACTCCGTTCCATCATTCAACAGATCCACCCACCACCAGCCCTACATCTACCACCACTAACGACATCTTCCCGTCCGGAGACAACACCGTGGCTTACTTACGGTGGTGCGCCTTCTCCGTCTCGCCAGTCTTCCCCGATCTAGTCCTCACTTTCAAGTTCCATACTCGCAACAGGTCGCCGCCTGAACAAGTGATGATCCGATGAAGTTCGCTTGGCGGCTGTGTTGTCCAAATGTCTGGCAGGGCGTTATTTCTGACATCACATTCGGCGCCACAGTACGTAATTGTTGCCCAAGGTGTGCAGCTAAGAAAACATTGAACCAACGTTCGTTCAAAATAGTAGCTCACGAAAAGGTTCTAGCAGGTTGCTGTAAATGAATAATGCGCCGAGACTCGGACGATACGACAAAGCCCGCAAAGTACGTATCCTTCACAGGATGACCAAAGCATAGGCCGTGCAGATGAACGGCTCAGAAGTCGAGCTTTGTTTAGATACTACCGTGATGACATACCTGTAGAAATTGCCATCGACATCCAGGATTCTTCAGAGAAGCCAGGAAGTTAAGGAAAGAGTCGCGTCGGCATCAGGAGTTTGAAGAAGGTCAAGTCGTAACTCGAAGTTGAGGCCCTGATAGACTCAAAATTACGCATATTGCACATGTAGCCGGCGTACCTTGTATGAAGTGGCGCCAGTCGACGTCGTCAAAGAGGGAATTTCCTCCGAAAGCTTGACAGCACTTCTGAAAGCCAACGAGTACTTTAAGTTTCGTGTTTCGAACCTGACAGTGATGTAAGGCGGTATAAAAATTTCACAGTGCAGTAGTAAAAAAATCCCGCGGCATGTCGCGCAACCAAAGAGTGCAACCTGGACCGCCGGCGTCCCCGACAGATCTGACTCGTCATTCGTGAGAAATGGTATGTCTGAAAAGATATTATAAATGCGTCAGTGAGTCATCTAGCAGCTAGCTAGAAAGTACTTGAATCCAAGATGACTCTAGTATTTCTTCCTCGAGAGTAATGTTGGACGGAGACTTGATTCAACATTTCACTCGAGTGAATCGCTGCGAAAGATGTTCGTCGAGCTTAAGTTATTTGGGTGGTCATCGCCATTTGTCCCGTTAGTCTTCGGGCCCATCAGCCCTGTTCGATTTCCATGCGGACAGGGCCAAAGAAGGTTGGTACGAGTAACATAATAGTGAGAGCATGAGCCTCGAGGCTAACTCGTAAGTAACCGAGAGTTTACACTGCTTGCCCTAAAGTAGATCTTGTTTGAATTCAGCTGTGTCTTGATTGTGCTTTATATCCTCGATCTTCTCCCTCCACCGACCGTCTCCTGTGAAGCATTCACTTGCTTCGTTCTCGCCCCCTCCATCTTCTCAGCACAAAAAATGGCCTCCCAGCTCTCCCAGCAATATGCTTGTTCGTTAAACAAATTATCCAGTCCAAGTTTGCTTTGATCTAAGCACGCCCACATACATGCCAATAGAGGGATTCGCTGTCTACGATGTCCCAGCTCGCACATACCACTACAGCCCCGACGGCCGTCTCTTCGCATACGCGCTACCAACTGTGTACGGTTTGCTTCGCGCTCGCGAGATCCACCTAGCTGACTTAATTTGATCCTCGCAGTGTGCGGATCTTTCTGGCCGAAGGCGCACAGTTGCTCCAAGAACTGAGCGTTCCAAATGTCATCGAACTCAGGTTCTGCCCGCGCGGGACATACATCTCTACATGGGAGCGATCAGGTACGCCTCGTGTTTGTCGTTCAGGATATCGGTAAAATCTCACTTCACACACCTGCCCGCAGTAAAGCTGGAAGATGGCGCGTAGCACAAGGACTTCGTGTCTTCTCCGCGTTGGACTGGCGCGGGCGACAATGTGCCTGCCTCTGGCAGACGGAGCTCGTGTGGCCTCAACCTCTTGATGATGCTACCTACGACAACGCCCGAAGGCTCTACTCCTACTGACTAAGCTGCGCAAAGGGTGGCAAACACCCGCCTGCACCCCCCGCTGGAGGGGTACCCCACTCCAGCGTCTACCGGCGAGGAGCTCATCTCATTCACACAGAAGTCGCAGGAGAACTGGGACCTTCAGTACACCATGTCTGAGTCGCATGTCATTCGTCTTGTTGCTCGAGAGGTCCAAGGCTACCGTCCTGCTGGATAGGGGAAGGGCATCGCCGATCAGCTACACATTGAAGGCGCATCAATGGTCTGCCTGACTCGGAGGTCTGGACTGAGCCTATCCGTTGTGGTGTGTTTGTTGCTGAGAGGAAGGTATAATCCATTTCTCCTCATAATACATACATTCTTAGTCTTCTCAGGGCGCCCCTGCGATTGTCAAGATCTACGGCCTATCCACCCTTTCTGGCGCCCCAACCTGGTCTAAAACTTTCTACAAGGCTGACGCGCTTGTTTTCTATCGGACCTGCACTTAAAGCTTAAGTTTGACTGCCGGGATAGCCAGGGTCATACCGGCCTGCCATGACCATAAAAACTCTGAATTCGATTGCGGGCGACAATGCTAGCAAAGGCTAGCAAGTAATTCGCGTTCGCACCTTCAGGCTTCCCATACCACCTAGAATCTGTAAGAAGCCAGGCTCAGCATTCCGAACCAGCATATACGAGTCTTTGCAAGTAAGTTCACATCACGCATCGCTGATCCAGGATCAAAATGAGCTTACCATGAATGTACGTCAAAGGTCTATATCGACGCTAACAAACAACCTCATCGACGCCTTTGGCCATGTCAAAGTGTATCAAAAATGCAATTTCCGGATGGTGATCTTGTGATTTTTTGGGGGTACATGGTAGGGGTACATTAGCTGGAGCTTTCGGAGGCCTGACTGGGGGAGACGAGCCGAGATGAAGCTTCAAGTTAAGACGAGTCGGCGACACTCATACTACTTAATAGGCTCTGAGGCAACTCAATTGAAGGGCAACATACTATAGCCATCGTTGTCAATCTAAGGACATCGTGCCTCAGGCTTCCAACTCGGAGTCTTTTCCTGCTATTTTAATACAGTGACCCAGCATCATTAAGGTAACTTTCATACTTCCATGCCCTTGCACACGATGATCACCAAAAGTTTCATTTATATTCCTTCTGCAAGGTGAAACTCAGTTGCAGCACGCCATCCACTCGCTTGGCGTAGCTCAAATACGGTGACCAGCGTAAACCCAATGTGATGGAACATTGTCAATTCCGTCAACGAGTGCCCAACGCGCATCGTGTTCAACATCCTCTTCTCATTTTGAACCTGAACCGCTCAACTTCTTATTGTCAGGTAATGCCCGGAAGAATACATTGGACGAGTTGACAGTCGATATCATAGTGAGAATCGATGCTCGTGCTACTGCTAATGAACCTATTGACATTTTAGATGGTATTCGGACTAATAAGCTAAGACCTTCCACATCTCCTCAAGGTGCGAACTATCGGAGCAATACGTCCATATGCATATTGTTCATTTTTTGATTCTTAGTTCTTGCCGTCCGCCGCGTTCAAATTTGCATTGCATCAAGCGCACGTTCTTATCGCGAGTGATCACTCTTGTACTTGCCACTATATTAGGGTTTCATACGAGCATCTTCCACCCAGATTGAAATGCGTTCCAATTTCTTCAATGATAGCTGGGTATCAGGATCGGTACCACGAGGGATGGGCTGAGATCGTGTTGTAACTTAAAACCTAAACCACTTGATCAATCATCATATGCACAGCTTAACCAAACAAACCCGGCAATCTGATCTGTTCTATCAAGCCACAAACTTGCAATAGAAAGCTGTCCGAGTCAGAGTCTTTCACTGCCATGTGACGAGACGACGCACTAAGAATTTAAACTCCGCGCGTCATCTGTTTGAGACGACCGCCGTGACCAAGTACTAGCTACTAGTAAGAGTTGCCAACTTGAAGCTGCAACTCAGTGACACGCTCTCTCCTTCGAACAAAATGTGGCAAATGCTACCGACTCGGAAGTCCTAGTCACCATCCTGAACCCGGCACGGTCCGGATCGTTCCTGTACGTTAATTTATTTATGAGCATCGTAGCAGGGTGTCGATAGTCAGTCCGAGAAGGTGCGTTCAGGTGGCTTCGGAGCAACAGAACATCAACACTCTCAGAGTGTACCTTTACGGCTTTGCATAGGTATTTTCTCATAATCGAAGCGGTGGGATTAATTAGGGAATAGGTAGGTGAAAAGGTCTAGGAACTTTTACATTTCGAGCGGGCAGATATGGTATTTTTTCATATATGAACGCGCGAACCCTTTTCCACAGCTGGCACAAACGGCCTTCACCTTCCGCAAATGTGTCTCGTTCACATGGCGAGTGCGGCTCTCCTTCTTGACAAATTTCGAGCATCCAGGCCAGGTGCACTTTATCTTGTCTTGACTACCCTGCACAATGGGGAGAGGGCTAAGTCTGGGCAAAGAGCCCGGCAAGGTCTTTCTTTCAGAGTACGTGCCATCCTCGGGTGGGAAGGGTTGTGCACCGAGCTCATAGCCGACACAACCGGAGGTGTCGCAGAGTAATACGTCTGTCGTACATGGTAAACGTTTCCTTAGGCTGAAAATTTAGTGAATTTACCCGGGATACGTTGATAGGTCATAGAGTCTGTATCTTCTGGCAGCCATCCCATAATCCCGACAGATTCTAAAGGACCGCACTCTTGGTCCGAAAGGCCATTGGTCAGTGGCTGTGGCAAGCCAAAGATGTCGAGTGTAGTCAACAATGGTGAATATAGTGTTGGGCTCATCGGGTGCAACTGTTACAATATTCTGAGGTTCATCAGCGAATATTGCTTGGAGGTAAGCACTGCTTATCCCTTGTGCCCGAATCCGTCACCGTGGCTTCTGACTGGACGATCTCAAGAAGTTCTGTAATGCGGGTGCGGATCTCCAGCACTTCCCCGTAAACCCTGATTAACCTGTCATTGTGTCGGTCAAGGCACTCAAGACATGATTGCAAGGTTGCTTTCATTGAATTTCGATCAGGAACATGCCCTGGTTGTGAAGACAACGTCGAGGGGGGGATCGTCGCCATCGATCTAGGCCTTAAGATTTATGGTAAGCTTATGTACCCATCCGAGTCTATGACGTGTAAAGTATCCTTACTTTTGCAAATACATGCTGGTTTTGAATGCCGACTTGCAAGTTCTGGATGGTACAAGGAATCGTGTAGATGTTGCAAATCTGGACAAGATTTTTACCTTTATATCCATATCCGCCTTCATATTGATGTTTTCCACGAGCACAGGAATATGCCACCTAGAAGATACCCTTGAGCGCCTTTCTTAATACTTCTCGACGCGTAAGCGTCAATGTGTCGTAAGGTTGGACCGCCATCTTGTCTGGATTCATACTGCTTCCCATACAGTCAGAGTCCGCGATTCCCGTTGGTACATAAATCATGATGTAGATGAGGCCCCTGAGCGCCTTTCTTATTCCTCGACCATGACCCGTCAATGTTATAATAAACACAGCAATCCAGGTCTCAATTCTCATGACTTTCTTTATCCTCTTATTGAAACGAATTCGTCCAGATTCCCCAGCGCGCCGTACAGTGTGTTATCAGTTCATTAACCACTTAAATCATGATCGTCGCTATTCCGTGTGCACTGAGAATTTAAATTGTATCCGGTATGCAGATAAGCTACTGAGGCACGAGGGGATAGGAAATTTCGTTATTCACAGCTTTCGCAGTAGTTTAAAGTAGTGCGAGTAAACTTAATGCCATCCTAGACGGAGATTTGGTTTTGTATGCGATTGATCTGAGCTAAGATGGTTTCCACCTGCGGAAACCATTGGCTCCTATCTACAAGAGTCCCATTGTGTCGGGCAACGTTTCTGGTTTCTTGCCAGTTTGATACGTCAAATCACCAACAGTGGCGGCATGGCTGCAAAACTGCCATGGGTGGCAGTGACCAGCCTAGCTTATAATTCAAAGATAAGAATAAGTTTATGCGTCATAGAATCGGGACATGAGCCTATTATGAATTTACGTTGGAGGTCTGGATTGACACCGACACCGTGTTCGCTGTGATTAGTATGGCATGCCGCTGAGAAGATCCAATGGAATCAACTACTGGTCTGCGTTTGAGCAGCAGATGACTGTATTCACGTAGGAATTATCCTGTCTCGAATGGTCTCTCTGTTATCCACTCTCCGCATCTCACACCCCATCATTCAAAACGCCATGGCGCGGCGGGCCGGCGCATAGCTTACTTACGGTGGTGTGCCTTCTCCGTCTTGCTAGTCTTCCCCGATCTGGTCCTCACTCTCCAAGTTCCACACTCATAACAGGTCGCCGCCTGAACAAGTGATGATCCGATGATCGCCTGGGTGAGACGAGCTGTGTTGCCCAAATTTCTGGCAGGGCGTTATTCGACATCCCATTCGGCGCCACACGTAATTGTTACCCAAGGCTAGTGTGGGGGGCAAAACTACTTGGCTTTAGTTTTGCCAGGGTAGCAAAACTTGGTAAACTCTAGGCGTTATGTAGATTATGTGTACGACATTCCAAATGATGACATCAATGCTGCCTCGTCCCAGCCGTCACCCTCGCCATTGTAATTAACCACCTCAACCTCATCTAGAACAGTCTGTGGTATTATTCCTTGTTCGATCCGATCCAACTCATCAAAATCAAAAGCATTTCCCTCGAGCACTTCAACTTCGTTAATGCACTGAACGTCTTCAGTCCTTTTCAACTCTTCGAGAGCTGCAAATTCAGCGGCAATATCATCAGGCACAACCAGTTTTGCCGAACCGGTTGGCAAAACTCGGTAGTTTTGCCAACAACACTACCCAAGGCGGACAACCAAGACGCGTTGAACCAAAGTTTGTGGCTCATGGGGGGTTGCGTCTAGCGGGTTGCTGTAAATGAATGATGATAATGCACTGAGACTCAGACGATATGACAAAGCTCACAAAGTAAGCATCCTTCACAGGATGACCAAAATATAGGCCGTGCAGATGAAGCTGAGCTTTTTTAAAATACTGCGGTGACAATACACCTGTAAAAATTGTCAAGGAAAGAGCCGCATCAGCATCAAAAGTTTCAAGAAGGCCAAGTCGTAACTCGAAGATTGGGGCCCTCGGACCGACAGACTCGAGATTACGCAAATTGTTTGTGGCAGTGGCGCGCCATCAAAGAGGGAATTTCCTTCGAATAGATCCGAAAGCCAGAACTTCTGACTTAAAGCCAACAAGTACTTTGAATTTTGGGTTTCGAACCTGACAGTGATGTGAGGGGGTGAAAAAATTCTTCACGGTGCGGTAGTGGAAAAGGCTGAATGAACGGATACTGCGGAACGCCGAACTAACGTCGCGCAACAGAGTGCAACCTGGGCGTCTGGGTATTACAGCAGAGATGTGATGCCGACAGTTCTGAACTCATGTTGGCATGTTTCCCTGAAAAGATGTTATGAATGCGTCAGCGAGTCATCTGGCCGGCACAGACGCACCACTAAAATTTTTGGGATAATTTATTATTGCTGCCGTGGTCCATTTTCAAGGCATCTTCGTATGTGTGATATAAAGATATCACAGAGCTCGAGCGGATGAAAGTACTTGAATCCAGGTCTTTTTTCCTCGAGAGGAATGTTGGATGGAGACTTGATTCAACATTTCACTCGCTGCAAAAGATGTCCATCGAGCTTGAGTTATCTGCGCAGTCATCACATTTGTCCTGTTAGTCTTTAGGTCCATCAGCCCTGCTCGATTTCCATGCGGACAGGGCCAAAGAAGGTTGGTACGAGTAACATAATAGTGAGAGCATGAACCTCGAGGTCAACTTGTAAGTAACCGAGAATTTGCACTGCTTGCCCTAAAGTAGATCTTGTTTGAATTCAGCTGTGTATTGATTGTGCTTTATATCCTTGATCTTCTCCCTCCACCGACCGTCTCCTGTGAAGCATTCACTTGCTTCGTTCTCGCCCCCTCCGTCTTCTCAGCACCAAAAAATGGCCTCCCAGCTCTCCCAGCAATATGCTTGTTCGTTAAAATATTTATCCAGTCCAAAGTTTGCTTTTGATCTAACGTAATTGGAATCTTGTAGTCCGCGCGCAGAAGAGCATGGGCCTCGTCGGCGGCACGCCCACATACATGCCAATAGAGGGATTCGCTGTCCCCGATGTCCCAGCTCGCACATACCACTACAGCCCCGACGGCCGTCTCTTCGCATACGCGCTACCAACTGTGTACGGTTTGCTTCGCGCTCGCGAGATCCACCTAGCTGACTTAATTTGATCCTCGCAGTGTGCGGATCTTTCTGGCTGAAGGCGCACAGTTGCTCCAAGAACTGAGTGTTCCAAATATCATTGAACTCAAGTTCTCCCCGCGCGGAACATACCTCTCTACATGGGAGCGGCCAGGTACGCCTCGTGTCTGTCGTCCAGGATATCGGTAAAATCTCACTTCACACGCCTCCCCGCAGTAAAGCTGGAAGATGGCGCGCAGCACAAGAATCTCCGTGTCTTCTCCGCGTCTACCGGCGAGGAGCTCATCTCATTCACACAGAAGTCGCAGGAGAACTGGGACCTTCAGTACACCATGTCCGAGTCGCATGCCATTCGTCTTGTTGCTCAGGAGATTCAGGTCTACCGTCCCGCTGAATGGGGGAAGGGCATCGCCGACAAGCTACGTGTCGAAGGCGCATCAATGGTTACCCTGAGTCCTGGACTGAACCCGTCCGTTGCGGTTTTTGTTGCTGAGAAGAAGGTATGATCCCTTTCCCCTCATGATACATCCATTCTTACTCTTCTCAGGGCGCTCCTGCCGTTGTCAAGATCTACGGCCTATCCACCCTTTCTGGCGCTCCCACCTGCTCTAAAACTTTCTTCAAGGCTGATCGCGCCCAGATCAAGTGGAACGATCTTGGCACGCAGGCACTTGTCCTTACACAGACGGAGGTCGACAACTCAAACATGAGCTACTACGGCGAGACCGGTATGTACCTACTCAGCGCGGCAGGTAATTTCGACTGCCGCGTTACCCTGGACAAGGAGGGACCGATCCATGACGTTTCGTGGAGCCCAAACTCGAAAGAATTTGGCGTTGTCTATGGATGTTAGTTGTCTTTTTAGATCGTGGAAGCCATATTAATAGCCGGCGTTTTGTCTTAGACATGCCTGCCAAAACCACACTCTTTGATCAGCGTGTGCGGACGCTCCATGATTTTGGATCCTCTCCTCATAACTTCATCGCTTTCAATCCGCAAGGTCGCCTCCTCGCACTTGCCGGCTTTGGTAACCTGGCAGGAAAAATCGACATCTTCGACAGGAGAACGTTAACGAAGATCTGTACCATCGACGCACCAAACACCTCTTATTGCGAGTGGTCGCCCTGCGGCAGGTTCCTTTTGACAGCTACCCTGTCTCCTCGTCTTCGTGTGGACAACGGAATCAAGGTTTGGCACTGCACTGGTGGACTTATGCACGTCCAGCCAGTAGAGGAGTTATACCAGGCATCGTGGAGACCTACGTTACTCGATCAAGCACCTCCGTTTGGTTCGACTATCCCTGCCGCACCCCAGCCCTCAATCAGTGTATTGACTGCGGCTCTGACCGCTAAACCCGCCACACCCAAAGCTGCAGGTGCTTACAGACCGCCTGGCGCACGTGGCCTTGCAACGCCAGCGATTTTCAAGCGCGAGGACGAGGGCGGTGCTCCCCGTATGCCCACCGGTAGTGGCAGCGCAACACCTCCGCGGGGCTACAACCGCTCACCGAATCCTCCCGGTAGCATGGGGCATGCTAACGGAGCCACGCCTTCCAACGGTAATGGCCACTACCAGAACGGGAACGGGGGACGGAGGCATGTACCTGGTGCCGCGCCTAAGACGCCTTCCACTGCACCTGCGCCAGGGGCAGAGGGTGGTGAGAAGAAGCCGAAGAAAAAGGGGAAGAAGAAAGAGAAAGGACCTGGGGAAGCAGGCTCGGGGGCTGCGACACCTACTGGAGAGGCGTCTGTGCGACCGTCTATTGATGTGACCGTAGTAGGGACGCAGACGCCCCAAGGTTCTGTTCCACCAACGCCGGGAGCAGAATCGTTGGACCCTATCGCGAAGAAGGTCCGGAATCTTAATAAGAAGGTTGGTGTTTGCTTTTCTGGTGGTCGTCGTTGTGTCGTGTTGATGACCATTGACTTACAGCTGAAGGCTATCGACGAGCTCAAGGAGAAAGCGAACCGCGGGGAGCGGCTAGAAGCGACGCAGCTCAAGAAAATGGAGGGGGAAGCTGAGATCCGCAAGGAACTGTCTAGTCTTGAGATCACAGCCTAGACATTTGATCATCAGCATATCACGACGCATGCCATCTCTCGAATAATAGGTTTTGCTGAACACACGTTGCTACCGTTATGCATCGTCTGACATTCAAGTTCAGATTGACATTGCATTTATGCGAGGGCTGGGGTTGGATAATCATTAGATGTTACAGTACAGTATGTATGTATGAGGTTTTGATCTGCACCATGGTTGTTAGATATATGGTAATATGAATAGTATGTTTTTGGTGATCGGGGATCTTCGAATGTGATTTGGCGGAGGGGACTTTGTGAAGGCACAACGGTTGCTTGCAGAGAACGACATCAACATACTAGTGTAAGTTCCACTACGAAAAGGATCGTCTACCAAGTAACGCACATTGTGCATGAAAACAGGAACTTGAAATGAGCTGGACCTTGGTCGACTCCAAAGGGAACCATCAACAGCTGACAACGATAGTGAAGGATAGTGACCGCAAAATAGCAGGTGATCTGCACTGCCGCTGCACGCAGGCAACTCAAGTGGAGTTTCGAAGACGGACCCGAAAGGGAAAGGAATGAAGCGGGGCACTCTTGCAGAGGAGTGGCCCGGAAAGACTTTGTCCCTCGCATCAACTTGCAAGAACACCAGCTGGCGGTAGCTCCACCTCAGCTTTAGTTCCTACTAGGATGACCCGAAGACAGCTAGCTGAGAGACAACCCAATTCCATTTTCAAACATGAGAGATTTATCTCGGAATGAAGTGATTATATTGATGTGCAAAAAGGCTCTGTCAAGACGGTCAGAGAGAGGTATCGTTGTCCGCCAAGCAAACCACCATACATAGTACTTCGGACTTCCGGTGTTTGCCGAGCATCCACTTCAATGAACGTGCTAGTGTATCCCAGTACACACCCAGCCACTCCTTCTCTCATTCAAACGCTTACTTCATTATTGACACCGCACTATCTACCACAGCCGCTAACACCCTCTCAACTCTCCGTACAAGAATACCCATGGCACACCTCTTGCGCTCTACTCCTACTCCTCTCCCCTCCCACAGATCATGAAGCTGTCCGTAAATATATCGAGTCCGGTGGTAGGATATTAGCATTCGGTGTTGGCGTCAGAAAAGGCACTCTATTTGGATCGAGTCATGACTTTGGATCGCTATCCGCGGGTCTTGGTCTGGGTATGGTGAAAGACACCACTATACTCAGAGTCGCTGATGGAAGCGCATCCCTCTACATCTCCTTTTCAACTGCTACTGGAACAAGCGCGGATGTACTGATTAACGACACGGTGGTATCTGTATCCAGATTACCCACATGTCCTTTGGATATTGAAGCACACACCCTCGGTCGTTACGTGGAAGGGAATGCGCCTGCCGGTATCTTATCTCAAAGCGGGCTTATCGCGATGTGGAATTGCACACCACCCCTTCCCGATATCCTGCTGTCACGATCGCTATCCGCACTTGGTCTGCGCTTCTCCTCACAGAGAGCTGATCCCAGTCTTGAGCCTCACATTCTGCCTCAGTTTCTTCTGGCTCGTCCAGATTCGTGGCAGGTGCAGCACCGCATCGTAGAGGCGCTGCTCGATCATTTAAATCTTGGGTTAGCTGTCGGCGATGAATTACAGCGCAAGTGGGAGCCATTTATATTCGAAGATGCCAATGACGATTTCCACTTCCACTTCCCATCCTTCCCTCCTGCGGACAGAACTACCGATCACCCCATACTCGAACTCATTTCACCAAATTTCCTCTCAAACCCGAAAGTCAAACACGTACTCGTACCTTCAAAACCTCTAACTCCTGAGGATGAACGAATCTACACCCCACAATTCTCATCATCTGCCTTCTTCCGTGCCGTAGACGAGTTCCACGCTGGGACGGAAGACACAAACCCAGAAACTTGGCGCATCGGCGAAGCACTCATATACGGCGAAGTAGTCTCCAGCACCCAAACAATGTTTGACAAGTGCGTCTCACCCAATCACATCTATCCCATCGCACACTGAGACCCACTCTGAGTAGAAACCCATCTTTTCTCCGCGCACTCCCCTCTCCCATCGTCTCCCTCGCCACAGTACAATTGGCAGGACGTGGTAGAGGCGGGTAACGCGTGGCTCTCACCTGCAGGGTGCTTGCAGATGTCACTCAAGATTCGTGTCGGGCTCAAAGGGTCTTCATCAGGTAAGATTGGCGACTTTTCATTTAATAGTGTTCAACCATCTGATATCTGAAGATCGATATTGCGCAGTACCAGGCCCCACAATCCGTCCTTCCAACCTCGTATTCATCCAATACCTCTATGCGCTAGCAATCATCGACGCATGTCACATCCTAAACCCCCGCCTCTGAGTGGGCCCACAAAATCCGTCTGAAATGGCCTAATGACATTTATGGCCTCTTCCCGTCTTCAACTTCAAATACAAAATCAACGCCGGAACCACGGAAAATGGGCGGGATACTGGTAAATACCAGTTTTGGCGGTGGCGTGGCAGATATAGTAATCGGTACGGTACCTTCCTCCCTTTTTTGTTCAGTGACATGAACGCTCACAACATGCACTCAAAACTCATCAATAAAAATAAATAGGAAGCGGTCTCAACGTCCTAAACGCACCACCCATCGCCTCACTCGCCCAACTCGCATCTACACCTACCTCAGGGCTCTCCGTAGAACGTGTAGCGGCAGCGGTCCTCACCTCCTTTGAGCGCATATGGAATTCTTTTTTGCAGAATGAGGAACAGGGGTTTCAGCCGTTCATGGATCAATACCTCCGATCATGGTTACATTCGTACGTCTCTGTTATGTTTCGCTTTGTGTCAATGTTTTACTGTTTGCTTACTCGTGGTCTGAACAGAGACCAGCTGGTCACACTAACGAACCGGACTCCACACCGAAGTGTCCGCATCGTCGGTATCACTCCCGATCATGGGTTGTTGCGTACTGTGCCGATGGGCGGTGGAGAGTTCATTGATTTACAGCCTGATGGGAACAGTTTTGATATGATGAAGGGGTTGATATCGACGAAGAAGGGGTAGGTGGGAACGCCGACCATGCAGAACCGTTATGAAATCATTGATCAATCACATTACACTGGCATGCGAAAGACGCCCATCTCATTCAACACACTAAGATCAATCCAGTCCTTACACAAGAACGCCTAACCCGTCTGGCCTGACTGTGATATCAATCACTTCATCCGTCATTGGGTTGGTGTTTGGAGGGATACATTGTCTGGGCTGGAATTTCTTGTTTCCGAGAGATGCAGAGCAGATATTACGACGTGACTTCCATTGGGATGGTATGTGCACCGCTAATACTTTCTTTCCTCTATGCTTTGACTTTTTTTTGGCTCAAAGACCGCTATGTCGCGTTGATTCCTGGAGGTTTCAGCATCAGCATGTTTTACATTTTTGCACATGACACAAATAATTGTACTTGTCTTGCTGGGTCCAAGCTACTGTATCGTATACGCCAGTACGTATACGATGCGGTAGCTTGGACCCAGTTTATTCCACATGTAAATTTGTAGTAGTGTCATTACTTCGATATCGCTGTAACAGGGTTGTGGTAACTTTCCCGGGTATTCAGGTATCGGAAGTGACTCAGGAAAGTTCGAACCAAATAACAGGCTGCCGTTCCACTTACATGTCACATAAGCAACGCTCGATAATCTAATGAAAGGCTGCCACAGGAATATGAGTGAGCAACAAACAATTCCATCGCCATGCTATCATGAATGCATGCGAGAATCACACCACCTCCGAGTCTTCAGTATGATCCCGCAGCCACGCCAGCTCGAAAGTCGCGGGCAGGGAAAATCTGAAGAATGCATGTTCTCCACCAAGGACGAATGTGATCGACAAGTCGGTCATCGATACGCAAAAGCGGCCGTGTTAAGAAGTTGGTTGGGTCAATACTCCTGCTAAAAAAAATCGCGAGCCGCTCATTCTTGGGATATTTATCGAAGAGTCCTAGGCCCACGCTCAGGTCGAGTCAGCGCTTCGAAACATCGAAATCAGATTCAAATATCAAATGATACCCTAGTGAGTTTGCTTATCAGAGTTATCCAGTATCGTCGAGGATGCCGCGTAGCATGATGTAACCCAAGTCACCCGCCATACTGCACGCATCTAGTGAAATCACCACTGAAACGGCGAAACTTGGAGCGGTGAGAGATATGAAAATAAAAAAGCATGGGCTTCCAGAGGGACATCTTGATGGATGAAGAGTGCATACCAGCTGATGTTGTAGAGGAAGGATCACGTTAGCAGGATCCTTACCTTTCATAACGGCGAGCAGGACATCCCGAAAAAGGATTGAAGTCAAAAGCAAAGCCAGACATTAGGCCTATATCTCGCTCCGAGTCTGTCATATATGCGATTATCCCGGGGTTGAGATCGAATATCGATTTCCTGGGACCATCCCAGATATGACGTATAGATCGAGCGAGTCGCACACATAGCCCGACGTCTAGAGTCTGGAGGACGTGAGACTTAGGAAATGCATACAGCCTGAGTGAGAGATAAGTACCAAGTGTCCATACCTTCCTCGGAAATGCATCGATAAATTGAAGTACGATGTGTAACAAGGTTGCTACCGGTGAAGCTAAAATTTAAGTACGTTCCAAGAAAACCCCATCGGACTGAATATTTGCCTCTCTAACTTCCAGCGCTAATCGCTGCCACATCGTGAGGGTCACGTTCAACGGTTCAGACTTTCCTTTCCTATCATGTGATCATAATTTGGGCGGGCTTGACGTGGAGCATTGACCGTGACTGGCTCCCCGGGTTATGAATGGACCAGGCTACGCCTACGCCATTGCAAAAGTTCGTGGACGGTTAGATCATGTCTTAGCATCTGGAGTATTAAGCCAACCTACGTTCTCCCGAGCATTACGCGCACTATTCCTGTTGCCAAATGCCCGACATCTTCAAATAGCGCCGGAGCTCCCTCTCATCCCCTTCGACCCCGACAATCTCTTCCCAGGTCTCGTCAGACTCATCAGTATAACGAAATTGACACACCCCAAAGTCGATGAGCACCACTCATCTAGGGTGACTGCAAGATACGACAATGTTTCCTGGGCACATATCGGCATGGATGATGCTGAAAGATGCGAGGGTGCTCACGGCCTGCACGAGCTCCTGATATGCTGAACTAGGGACTGAATGGGGGTCTTGTGTAGTTGCGAGGTTCTCGCCTTGGATGTATTCCATGAAAAGCACCTTGGGGGATATGGCGCGACCTTTACCGTGGCCTGAAACGACCCGACCCAAACCATAGAGCCGGGGGATGGTGGAGCCCTGAAGGTGTCCAAGGCGTCTGTAGGCTTCAACTTCACATCTTAACGACCTCTCATACTCGCGGTAGTAGTATTCTTCCCACAATGAGCCGTCAAAGAACATTCTGTCCCATGGAAAGACTCTATAGTCTTCGCCCGGTGCGAGTTTTCATTAGCGGCGGACCAGGGGATGGGAGACAGCCTTGGGAGTGGGCTTTTGCGCTTGTAGTTGAAACGAGGGTCAAATTATTTAACTATTAATGGATTGAGGAGGCCGGCTCTAACAAGGACATCTTCGATTTCGACGAGTAAGACCGGGCATTTTGTGACAGGGGTAAATACCTTGCAGATGAGAGCAGCGCACATGAACGAGGATTTTTCGTCGTTTAAAAGAGATACCTGTGGTTGGAGGCGACCTCCTTGTGTGTAAGGCTCTTACACCATCGTCGCACAGGAGCTTCTAAGCTTTGGTCGAAATGGCGGAGTTTGAAAAAGTTACGTCATGTTACGGTGCCGTGCAACGCAGGCCTGCAAAGCAGAGGACGAACCTCGTATAAAGACTCGGAGGTTCACGACAGACATGCAACTGCTGTCGGCCAATTAGCTTTGTATACATTAGAGCGGTGCATCCGCGACTGTGTGTCTCCGTGTCGCCAGCATGGCAAGAAGTGGTGGAGATCACTACGCTACGACAAAGCCCGAAGGACAGCTGCTACTCCTACTCCAACATGTAGCCCCCCGCACGGCACCACATGTGTATCAGTCATCGTGCCAGCATGCAACGGCCCGGCATTTGCAAAACTTTCGGATGATCTCCCATTGATGACTATTGCGTACATCACGTCATGCGCGTTTTTTGTGTTGGTCTGTCCCAACTCCCGTTCCGCATCTATCTGAGTATGCAGTTGACGTTCGATGTCGGACAGAATTCGAGCATGATAATTTGCGCAATACTACTCATGCACATATCACGAAAGCGCCAGAGGACAAACCAACAGCAAAAAACGCGCATCAGGCATTGTGGACGCAATTGATAACCACCGAGCGAGAGTCGCAGAAAACTGACTAGTGACAGCACATCAGGACAGATAGTATATATATATATAAGATATCAGAGGGCAAACCGCAGAACTTGACCCATCTCTTATCTGTGACATATCTTCTGGCATAATCATCTTCTTTGTGGGCTGCAGCTACAGTTTTCTTCTACAGCCGTCGACGCAGTAGATTATCACTACCCCCTGGGCCATGTCCAAAGTTCTTTACCAGAAATGTTCATCAACTGCCAAAGAACGAGCCTTGGCGGATGTATGCTACGTGGGCTGAAAGCTATGGTGCACATTATTCGGTCTTGCTGCGAGGCTCGCTCACCTGTTTCTTATAGGGCCCATAATCTCCTTCCGCGTGCCTAACCAGCAGTTCATAGTGCTCAGCTCCCTAAAATCGGCTACTAAATTGCTCGATTTACGCGCCACTACGTATTCTGATCGTCCAAGAATATGGATGATGGAACTTGCGAAGCTGAATCTGAACGTGTTCAACATATCTTTCACTCACCCGTATTTCAAGACGTATCGTACGTTCCTCAAGAACAGTCTGAGTACCCGCACTATACAAACCTATCAGTCGCTGCAAACTGAACAATCTCGTGTGCTGCTTGATCTTCTACACAAGAACCCCGAACATTTCGCCGGTCACATCAAAAGGTAAAATTCTTGCGATTGCTTGTTTTACTTGTTTCTCATCGGAGGTGTAGGAATACAGCGGCCGTTATCCTTTATCTCGCATATGGCTGGAAGGTCATCGACAATGACGATTATTGGATACGTAAACTACAAGATGGCTTTGAATCCAGTGCCATGCTATCCCAGCCTGGACGTTGGTTCGTCGAAGTGATGCCATCACGTAGGTCCCCCTTCCATTTTTCGAGTTATCATAAAACTAAGCTAGTCAAACTTCCATGAGTGTGTTTCTTACCTTCATGGTTTCCAGGGGCAGGTTTCAAGCGCGTGGCCTTTCACATCGGGCAAAGGTTAAGTAGGCTTGACGGAACACCATTTAACTGGACTAAACAGCAAATAGTAAGCAATTTTACGAGTTCATATTATTCAGAGTCCTAACCCATTGTCGTCGCCGATCAGCAAAGCGGCAATTATACGCATTCCTTCATTTCAGAGCAGCTCCTTCAGGAGGATGGGTCCACGGTCAGCGCCCAACAAGAAGAAATTGCCACGTGGTGTAGTCATGGGATCTATGCAGCGGGAGCTGACACCGTAAGATATCTTTTGCACCCCTCCGTCATGTGAATTTTAAACAATTATTGACAGACAGCATCATCCTTGACATCTTTTATTCTGGCGATGATGCTCTATCCCGAGGTGCAGAAACATGCTCAGGCAGAGATCGATGCCATCGTGGGTCAGGACCAATTTCCCGCGTTCAAGGACAGAGAAAAGCTTCCGTACATCGGTGCGCTCATTCAGGAGCTCCTCCGATGGGCACCCGCGGCTCCGCAAGGTCTGCCGCATGACTTTTTTCGTCCTATCTTCCGCTCACTCTTAGCGACGCAGGGCTCCCGCACCACGCAATGGGGGAAGGCGTCTACGAAGGATACCGCATACCAAAGGGTGCGATCGTCATCGCAAACATTTTTTCCATCTCGCGGGATAAAGAAATGTACCCTGACCCATCGGAGTTCAGGCCTGAGCGCTTCCTCGGTCCCTCGCCCCAATTCGACCCCCGCAAGTTCATCTTTGGGTTCGGGCACCGTAGATGCCCTGGTGCGTGTCATTTACATGATACTATCCAAGCTACCACTGAACGGTGGCATCGTATTTCAGGGTTACATCTTGCCGAAGCCTCGTTGTACCTCAATATCTCTTGTATCCTTGCTGCGTTCACGATCGCCAAACAGCTTGATGAGATGGGGGAAGAGATCACACCTCCTGTAGAGTTCGAGAATGTTGGTGTACTCTGGTAACTCGTCCCTCTTTGAGCTTGAAACATATTCTTACATATCCAAAGGTACCCTAAACCATTCAAGTGCAGGTTCATCCCAAGGAACAAGGATCTGTTGGCAACTCTCTCGCAATAATTAGCATATCAACCGACCTGGGCGAAACCCCATGGATTAGTATGTTTACAGTAGATCATCAAGTGGTGCTGTGATTGCATGATTGCTTGGTACTGAGAGAATTCAAGCGGTCACGCAGCCATCTGCACTTTTTTCGCGTTAGCAGCCATGAATCTCATTCAGTATCTTCAATGTATTAGCCTATTGACGCTCGTCTATTTCATCCTTATCCGGTCCCGTTGTTGGCATTTCGCTAACACTCATTTTTCGTACGACTTCTAGCCACTTATGACGTCATAATGTATGCACGGCGTGCACCGTGTAGGAAAGTGCACGGGCAGCCCGTGCTAAATTGACAATCTGGATCCGTCTGACACTCGAAATCACCACCAAAACATTGACGTCATTCACTGTTCGGCAGTGTGATTATTGATAGAGTACCTAATGTCAAGGAATGGGAAAGGCCCATCTTGGCGTGTCGACTGAAAAGAAAATATCAGCGGACAACGATGGGCTATTACTAAATTAGAGACAGACCATGTCAACACCAGCTGGCAGCAGCTCCACCTGAGTGGGAGTAAACTGATCCTGCTGGCGCACGACCGAATTCGCTACAGTAAGCGATCACCGTAGTACGTCGTACCATGATCGGCGGGACTATACTAGACTGTGATGCGGTGGCCATACCGTTTGCGATTCGGACGTTGAGGGCTTTAAGATTCTATGTATGGTGAGGGAACATAGCTCCAGGGCATGGCAGCGTGCAAATTCCTACGCTCATATACTATCGGTGACAGAGCAAGTCAAATTCGAGGCCTGCTGGCATGCAAATCACATCTATTTGAATAATGGGTTCTGCCTAAACCCCAGTCGTGAAGTCCTGAACACGACACTTATAAAAAGTAGCAGTTTTCCTACCGTGCCCCAACTGTGTCCACCCACATTTATTGATCCTGTGTCGCATCGCACAATGCATTTCTCCTTTGTCGTCGCCGTCGTTGCTGCTTTGACAGCGTCTATGTCTATCAATGCATGCCGTACTTTTTGCGATGAGACTGTAGATTGCTGCCTTGGTGAGGCATGCAAGTCAATATACATTCCCAGCAGTGTGAGTATGAGTGGCTTGCATCCAATACTTATTTCGTCAAGACTCACCGGCATGGTACTAGGAACAATTTATAAACCTTTGCGCTCCGTAATAAATCAAGCCTGAGTGGCAAGTCGCGACAGTGAGTCGTGTTTCTGGTGTCGCGTTGGCGCAGCGTGGTTGATGCACGATGCATAACTAGTTCATGCTGGTTCGACCGAGATGCTTGCTTCTGGACAAATTCACTGCCACTTGAGTAATGGAGGCATTGGAATAGAATAGAGGAACAAGCACTCGATATACGATCTTGACTTGAATACGTAATATGCGACTGAAGTACCTACGACATACTATCGATCTTGTTGTAAGCTTGAACATCAAAAGCCTCATGGGTTGAACAAGACGCATTCCAGCTGAACGGAATCTTAGTGAGCCTGCCTAATGGAATGCAGTCCCCCGCGTGTTTAGGAGTTTAGGAATTGGACTCCAACATAGGGTGGTGGATTCCTTGTCGTTGTGGCAGTTGACGACTATAATAGCTCTGACCCCTGGTCAACTCCAAAGGGAAACACCAGCAGCTGGCGAATGATTGTACCTGGCAAAGATTGTCCCTCGAGATAGCACAACACCGGCTGGCAACTGCTACACTTCGGTTCTAGCTCTCAAGGTAGGGGTATAAGATCATCCCCGACACGACCAGTTTCGTCGGGGCTAGCAATCACCGTACGTCGTGCCGTGGGAACTAGGTTCGTGATACAGTGCTGCGAGAGCCAGTACCATTGGCCATTCAGCATCCTACGGTGCAGGAATTTTTAGCTCTCATGCACGGCAGAGTGTAAATCCGTACAGCTGTTGTCGATGATCAAATTTGAGGTCTTCCGGCATGTAAATAACGTCCCTTCGAATAGTATGTTCTGCCTAAACCCAGTGAAGTCCTGCCCAGAACGCTATTGTCAGGACATAAAAGCCAGTAGTTTCGCCCCTCCTAATTTATTACTCCTCAAATTACATCGCACAATTGTCCTCACCATTGTTACTGCTTTGATATTATCTGTGTCTGTCAGCGCGGATGACGATACTATGTGCACCGACCCTTGCTGTAAGGCCTTCCCTGAAGAAAAGTGTCGTCGATGGGGACGCTATAGAACCAGAGAAGAGTGAGTATGAATAGTTTGCTACGCATGATGTCTCCAAAACTCACCGGCCTCGATAAGATCAATCCATACATGTCTGGCATTTATATCAAACCTGAGTAGTATGTCGCAGCAGTGAGTCGTGTTCCTGTTTTTGCGATGATGCGGTACAGCGTGGTTGATATACGATACAAAGTAGTTCGTTGCTGATTGACCGAAATGTTGCTTCTAGACAAAGTTCCCTGCCGCTTGAGCAATAGAGAACTTGGAATATTGAATGCTGAATATACGAGAGTACACAACATGCCACTGATGCATTGGTCTTGTCACGGTTGTAAGCTTGGAACATCAAAAACCTGGTGGGTTCAATGAACAGAATTGCTATTCAATTAGAACCTAAGGTTAGCTTCCGTGCCAATATCATGCGGTCTGCGAGGCGTTGGAGGCATTGGACACCAACCATACGACATTGCAGAGAGAAGTCAGACTGGAATCATGATTGCGCTTGTAACAAAAGTCATCCAGATTCCAGACCCTTGAAGTCCAGACAATCGTTCGCGGCGCGCGCCGTGCGGACACACTGCAATGCTTACATCATCCACTGTTTTGACATCCATGACCGGTCGCATAAGTAGCTTTCCTCTGACCTCATGTTCGACACTGCAAGGAAATACGTGTACGACCGGCGTCGTGGGCTATTCGAGACGTCGGTTGTTCTCTGTGGAGCCTATACTGTGAGCCGTTATGTCAATGAGAGATTGGAGGAAGTCAAGGAGAAGGTTGTCAGAGGAAGAGCTGCTCGAGAGGCGTATGTTCGCCGACTTTGTCAAAGATGATTGATTTACCTGCTCATTCATTGTTATTAGACTTCGAAGACGCTTTCAGAGTACTCATGATGATGCATCTTTCACTATCATGGCACTTATTCCTACACTGGCTGAGCAAATTCTCGAGGAGATGGATGTCGAGTCGCTCACCAACGAGCTTCAATCTCTGTCGCGCACATCTCGTCCTCGATCTCGCTTTCAACATCCAGAGTCTCATTCCGAGTCTGAAGTTAGCTCCGCCTCAGATGTGCACTCAGATGCTGGGTCTGCGTCATTGTCGTCCTATTCATGCATTGATGGAGAAACATCGTCGAATATGGCAGCTTCAACCGACAGTTGGGTCGATCGCTTTTCGAGTTCCTCATCACACAGGAATAAGAGTGAGCAGCTACAGCAACCTCACGATTTCCTTGCCTCTGCCGGCAGTCAACTATCTGATTCAATTACCACCGCTAGTTCCTCACTGAGCTACAATCCTGGTGCCCCATTTCATGTGAGCTTCTCGTATCTGGAATAAGCGAATTCATATTTATGCGCAAATTAGGAACCACAATCTTCTATGTCTCTCTCTATGAGTGAGAGTAGCACCCGAACGAAAGCACAATTATGGAAGGAAGTAAAAATATTAAGTACGTTGTTATGTCCAGTATACCGTACAATTTGCTCACACAATATATATCAGCACTGACACGTACACTGACGACACTCTATACGACCACTTTGCTGTCCCTCCTCACAAGCATACAGCTAGCCCTTCTAGCACGTGAACGCTACATAACCTCGGTCCTTTCTACCGAACGCGCCGAACGTATCAGCGAGGCAGCACCTACGCTTTCTGGCCTCATCTTCCGTGAGGCTGTATCTCGTGTCGTTGACGTGGAGGTGATATGGCCGGCATGGTCTGCAGGTCAAGAAGACTGGGAAGAAGAGGATCGAAGGCATATCAGAGGAGACTGAGATGCGCTTCTTGACACTTAGCTGGTGGATACTACACGTAGGATGGAAGGATGTAGCCGCAAGGGTGCGAGGTAGTGTCGAAGCCGTCTTTGAGGGGTATGTACTTTCTTTAGGTAGGTGCTTTACTAACTTCTTAATGTCAGAGTATCCCTTAAGACGAAATTGTCACCTTCTGAGCTCCACGTACTGATCCTTGACGTTCGACGACGCGTTGAGCGGGACGGTACAGGTGACAATAGAGTGAGCATACCTGGCCGGTGAGTAGAGTCCCCCTCGCTGCCACACTATCGGGTTCATTGACTCACTCTACCACTTAGCTTTCTTGGCTCCCTCCTTCCACCGACTCCCGAAACAACAGCCCATGTACTTGCACAAGGTGGTGCTCTCCCCCAAGTCCCCTCTGAATTTTCACCCCTTCCTGGTTCTTCCATTTCGTCGTTACGTGACAGCAATGACTCTCCACCGATTGCTGGTCCCACCCCTCGTGTTGGTATCTTTCCAACCCCTCCCTCATCCATTCCCTCCTCTTCTTCCCCATCACCACCCTCCAGCCAACCTGCCCCAAATACAACGTCTCCACCCCTGATCTCGCAACCTCGCGCTGAGTTCAATGATCCGATATTTTCCTCCCTCCTCTCGCAGACCAGAGCATATCTGGCCGGCCCAGATTTTGCTTACGCCCTCAGCGCTGCGCTCGATCGCGCCACTGTGGTGCTGGTCGACGGACTCCGGGCGAAGGTGTTCGTAGACTCGAACACGGCGAACGTCCCAGAAGGGCTGTCAGCTACCAATCCGATTGATTTGACTGTAGAAGAAGAAATGAAGGAAGAGATAAAGATACGGTTGGCAGGCCTTTTGCCTGGACTAGCGCGGTGGAGCCAGTTGGCGCTGAATGCAGTGCCCAACGAACTGGTAGATGTGAGTGTTCGCAATTTTTTGTGGTCCTTTGCTTTCTGTTGCGTTTGTGCGATTGCTTTCTTTCGAGCATTGGATACCACGCTCATCTCACTTGATTCACGTCATGCTGACTCTTTTAACAGAATGTCATGGCGGTGCGCGAACTCGGTGCGCTGGAAGCTATTGTCATGTCAGATTATGAGGATCGATACTCTAATTGATGTCGAGAAAGAAAAAAAAGGCATCTATTACCTATTACCTGTCTGGATTGATTAATGACATGTATGCCTGGTGGATATAGCCCTTGAGTAATTCATTAACGTCAGCATGCATCAAAGTACTGAGCTCGCAACCAGCCTGGCGTAGACAAGTTGAGTGGCATAGCCAAGCTTTCAACATCTCTATTTTGAGACGTAGTCAAGACTAGTTACGAGTCTCCATCGTACTGTAGTGCCACGTAGTATACTACCCCTTATGCGTCAAGCGTTCACTGCGCCAGCACTTATCAGGTATGATTACCGCCACTGCAGACGATGATCCCGGGGTCAACTAAGTACTGAACTGACATTGACCTGAGCACGGTGTCACTATGAGTATTGACATCAGAACTGGACTTGTCGGCAGTTGCTGATTGTGATACAATGCCAATCGAGAGACATCCACTTGAGAAACACACGACTCGTCAGTAAAGTCATGCCTGATGAAAGTGCCTCCCCGGGAACTGGTGGGAAGTAGGTCACGGATGACTTGTAATTTAAACAGTGCACTTATTAGTTCCTTCCCATCGGCTTCCTGTCATTGTCCTCTTATTTTGACATTGGGTCCAAAGCAACCCACGGGTACAAGTAGTAGTCATGGTAGTTATCAGAATGACTGTCTTTATAGATCTATACTAGGCTTGAGCACTTCCACCGACCTTTGACCCAGCGAATTGCGGTTGGTTCAACACAAATCCAGAAGTGTATTCTTATTTCAAACTTTCGGATGTACATTAGACGGCTGGATCCGAGCGTGAATATATCCAGCATTAGCGGGTTTGCGTTATAATGTAGACGACACTTGGACGACACGCCTCTCGAAGCTCCTTCATCTAGGAGGCGGCTATATCAGCGTCAATCATCAAAAGTAAGGTAGGTCGAGTCACCATGTTTAATGTGGCCTATTTTTCGGCACCAAGGAGTCGAAGGGCTTGTTCAAACACCCCTAGTGGGAGTTCGCTCCTGAACCCAGCATCATGTAGATGCTGGACCGCTTCAAGAAGCTGAATGCATTCATTTGATCCATCGACCAAGGAGTCCGCGGCAGGGCGTCGGATCAGCCCGACATAACGAGCTCCACATTGTTCTATGCAAGTTTTCATTGCTGGGTGAGCAGCGATCTCCAGGACAATGATATTATCGCCCTCGTCATGAACGAGCTTCTGCACGATGTCACTGAACTTCGTTGGGCGGAGAACGTTATCCCAGAAGTAGTCGCTATCAAGCGGCCTATTGAGCCAAGTTCCGTCAATGGATGGACATTATTCGCACTTCACGTGTCCCCGCATCCGACTTTCGGTCTAAGTCTAGATTCTTCAGTGCTGCCTTGAACGGCGCCTCGATTGGTTCCATCAATGGTGTGTGGAATGCGCACCCAACCTGGGGAAGCCGCACTGCAAATGTATCTGAGAAGGTCTTAGAGTTGCTTAGGAAAGCAAACAATGCGTCTATGAGGGGATGAGTACCGGCGATGGCAACGGCGTGGGGAGAATGAAAGGAAGAAATCCAGAGGCCGGATGTCACCCCCGCTTGAAGCAGCACGTCATCAATGATGAGCTGTGCTTGTCGTGGACTGACTGCGACAAAGATGGTGGCACCGTTTCCCTCGACTTCAGACATGGTAGTAGCGAAGGCCGCAGCAATCCCGATTGTGGTCGATCTATCGTAATGGCCTGCCGCGTAACCCATTGCTATTTCCCCCACGCTGAATACCCATTAGCATTTTCAACTTCTGATTGATGCAACTGAATACCTTGTGCCAACAGCAAAATTTGCTTTAAATCCCAAATTTCGAATGAGATCCCACAAGGAGATTTGTAAGTATGCAAATGACAGAATGACATCATTTAACGACCAGGTACCACTTGCGTTCATGGAGCACTCAGCGCCCGGAATGAAAAGGCCCGTGCGATCCAATAACGATGGCTGGCCATATACTTCCATCAGGATCCTATCGTTTTCCTTGATGGAAGCAAGGAATGGAGGGTATCTTTCCGCGAGTTGACGACCCATGGCTGGATGTTGCGATCCCATTCCGACGAACGCCACACAAAGCTTGGGACCAGATCCCCTATCAGATGGTGGAGATGAGGGGGAGAGATCCCGCCATGGGGATGATTACTCACTGACAATGATCTTCGTCTTCATACAGTGCTCCGACTGGTGGATCAATCTTTGAAGTTAGGCGTCCTGAGTCATTGCACAGCTCCACGTGCTCTGACATCGTGGCGGCCTGAGTGTCTAGTGGGGTAAGCAGAATGGATAGAGGTTCCTGTCACGGTTGCTGCGCTTTGTAAAAGTACATAGAATTCGAGATAGAACACATACCTCCGAGTGCACGAGCTCTCCCGTGATATTTGAGATACAAATTTTCACTTTCAAAGTTGAATGTTAAATGTCGAGGAGTAACCGACGAGCTCGGAAATGAAAAGATAGCTCAAACGCCGTCAAATTTGTGAGTGCTTTGCAGCAATATATAGGCTTGGTGCCACTTTCCGTGCGAGGATATGGTGGCGAATCTCCGCAGCAAGCCCTGTGTATTTAATCCCTTACCAAATTATATATCAGTACTCTGAAACGAGCCTCATGAACTGCCTGTGAATCGCCATATCAAAATGTCGGTCGGTCATTGGCTTGTCTGTCAGTAGTGAAAGTAGGCTTCAGCGTGCTCAACAAGAAAAAGGCGGCCGAAAAACCTGTAAATAACTACACCATCTCAAGCATGTACATGTAACGCTGCACCAGGTAACCACGATATTTTTACATGCCCCCGCTCGGTTCGATCCCATGAACCTTGATAGCTCTCTGTAAGGCCAGATCAGTTTGCAAAGACATAAACGAAGTTACTTGGCTCGCCTTCACACCCCAGCCAACACCCCTTATGCGACTACATCCCCACACCTTAATCTCGTTCAACTTTGTGCACGCTGTAACAATATCTTTCATCACAAAATCATCCAGCTCCCGGCACCACCCAGCATCTAGATAGTGCAGTTCATTCGCTCTCTTGAGTTGTGCGAGTGCTTCAGACGAAGCGCTGCGCAGTCCATTCACACTCAACCACGTGAGCGACTGAGCAGAATGAACGATGGCAGCTGCGAGTGCCGCACTTGAGAGCTCTTGATTTCGGGCAAGGGACAGTACGCGCAACGGCGGATTTGGCGTGAATGGTTCGAGGGAAGCGAGACTAACATCCACAGGGTCAGAGTCCACATCCATATCGTGGTCTTCGTTTTTAAGGGGGGATATGGGATAAGCCCAGTTGCCAAAGAATTGCGCCACGCCCTCATCAGTAAGATTAAGACACTCGTCCAATTTTAATTCGAACAAAACACGGGCGTATTCCCTGATACTCTCCTGGAGAACTTGGTCAGTGAATCCTTCATGCTTTGAGGCATCAAGTGTTTCAAGGGTGCCTCCGTGCTTTTCTATGATCTTCATCCAACCGTCTTCGTCTATGCCTATTCCTGGAGACGCCAGATCTAGCACTCTCAATGACGGAAGAGAACACAAAGGATCGGCAAACTCGTTGTCCATCAGGCCAATTTCCTTCAATGAGAGCTCTCCGATATTTTTGCAGGTATCTGCGAGCGTCCGCATGCATTCTAAGTCGAATCTTGGACTCTGTGTAATCTTGAACACTTGTAAACCTGGCATAGCCTTGAGGAATTCGATCCAGGCTTCTGCGCGTACGAGGAACGGGCCAAGGAGTGTCAGGGAAGTCAGCTGCGGCATTGAAGTGGAAAAAGCCAAAAGGACGGGCGATGTGAGACGCCCACAATAATCGAGATGTAAGTGGGTCAAGTTGGGGTTGAGGGAAGCGAGAGTCATCAGTGCATCTGGAGTCAAATCTGAACAAAAAGCCGAACTTGGGTCAGCCGGTACGAATAGAAGAAAAGTCAACATACTAGTTGCATCGTAGAACCTGAGCTTCTTGTTGAGCACATCATAGAACAAATGTGCATTCTGAGGGGTGCTGTCGTTCTGCTGTCAGAATCTCACAGAAGCATCCCTGACTCATCACTCACAGACCACGGTTCTTGGAGAGCGCTTTCGCAATTTCATCCATGTTCACGGAGCCGATATCACCCAAAGCTTCCACGTCGTCGATATAGCGGGTGATGAGCTGCATCATGAAGCTCGGTTGCTGTGACACTGGAAGGTTTTTAATAACCTACCTCGATGCACATTGCCGCAAGAGATGGGAAACGACGTTCCTGATAACTGACGACATCCCGTTTTTCCGTAACATTAACACGTTTGCGAGGGACCGCAGACTTCTTGAAAGGGTCAGTACCAGAAGCCTTGACACAGTGGTGGCAGAGATAGCCAGGAGGCGGATTCGCTGCCATAGTATACTTTGTCTGCACCCAATGTTAAATCATGTATATTCTGAGTCAAACAAATCATACCACAGTGAACTGCTTTTCGCATCTCGCACAGGTTTCGAAGCTTCCAACTGGAGGTTTGGGACTACCGTTGCCACCCACTGACCAGAGATTCTTCGGCTTTGCCCTGTACTCGTCCTCAGAGGAGCCTTCGTATTCCCCATCGTCTTTGGCTTTCTTCTTGGCCTTGGCTTTCGCGGCAGGAGTCGCTCGGCCCTTTGTACTCTTCCGTTTTTGACAGGAGATTCTTCCGCAGGCTCGTCGAGCTCATCTGAGGCATAGCCGGTGTTCTTATTCGATCAAAGAGTTAAGTTGATGATAAGAAGCTTTCATGAGCATAACTTACCCTCCCTCG
The DNA here is from genome assembly GCF_016647625.1 of Suillus subalutaceus. Classification (NCBI taxonomy): domain Eukaryota; kingdom Fungi; phylum Basidiomycota; class Agaricomycetes; order Boletales; family Suillaceae; genus Suillus; species Suillus subalutaceus. The sequence goes on along the minus strand of NW_024540525.1, from coordinate 7,704 downwards.
ACCACGTCGGCCATTCGATGCCCGGGGAGCGCTTTCCTCTGGTTGCCCTTCCTCTGGAACATCTTCCACATTATCCCCCGAGTTACTTGGACCAGCCACAGATGAATCTTGCTGGTTCTCAGGCTGATTCTGGGTAGCCACTCGACGAGCAATTGTAGTTGGATTAATGCCTGACTCCTGTTAATAAAGTTTCATCGAAGCGACGCAAATGTTTCAGGGGGACCGAAACGTACCCTAAGGAACTCAGGTCAATGCAGATGTAGGTCCTCGAACATTATTTCCACGTCTGCTCATTGTTGGAAACACTGAAAAGAAGTAATTGAAGGCTATCGACGATGTCGGGTGTAAATTGAAAGTAGACGCGCCTTTGTCACAAATTTAAATGAGACACGCCAGGTCACGTGCCACTCTACATGTCTAATTCTCCACTCTCGCCAACGTTAGCGGCCACCTACCCTTTCACAGCTCAAGTAGGTGGCCATGCGGGCGTTCAGGCAACAGAAGACAATTCCCTTCTGTTGAAGCCAGCTCTTCCTCGTGAAATTGACTTTTATCAACGACTCGCCGCAGCAGGTGATCACGATGAACTATCGGAGCTTAGAAAGTGGATCCCAAACTTCCTGGGCGTGCTGAAGCTTGAGGGACAACTCAAAGATTCAAATGCAGTTGAGAACGGAGGCGTTGGAAATGTGGAAGTAGTTCCCGTACATGGCAATATAGCGCCAGAGGATAAAGATATGTCAATCCGAACTACTGTCGGCGCGTCCCGCTTTTTCTTATCCGATTAGGCACAGCACCTCGTCCTTGAAAATGCTGCGTACGGCTTTGTGAAGCCTTGTATTCTGGATGTGAAACTTGGGACTATCCTCTACGATAACGATGCACCTCCCGAAAAGCAAGCACGCATGATCAAAGCCGCTCAAAATACCACTAGCGGGGAAACAGGCGTTCGCCTCACGGGATTTCAGGTACTTGCTCACGGTTTTGGTATTTCAATTATCGCTGAAAACGGCGCAGGTGTACAGCAACGACTCTCCCAAACCTATCTTGACGCCCAAGTCGTACGGGAAATCGATCAAGAAGGAGCAGCTTCCTGATGGTATTGAGATGTTCTTTCCTGTTTCGTCTGCACCTTATCCCACACCGCCGAACCCTATTGAGACATCGGAGGCAGACGTGTCAAAGCCAGGTCTTCCCCCTATCCTCCTCCACTGCGTTCTCACTACACTCCAAGCCGACCTAGAGGAATTGAAAGCTACTATATCAAACATTGAGATGCGCATGGTAGGCGGGAGTGTTCTCATAGTGTACGAGGGAGACTGGGAGCGTGCCTGGAAGGCATTTTCCACGCCTTCTGGGACTGCCACAACTGAAGAAGACGAGGATGATGAAATAGAAGTCGAGATAGATGAAAACGGACAGATTGTTCTAGAGTCTATACCCGACGAAGCGATAGAGGAAGAGGAAGAACCCCAAGCTCCTTTGTGTTCCCTCTCTCTCATAGACTTCGCGCATACTCGACTCATCGATGGCGCAGGTCCTGATGAGGGCGTGTTGAAGGGCATACAGACCATGATCGATCTTGTTAGACAGCGGAAGGATACGATCGCAGCGATGCTGCCTAGCGATGGATAATTGGATATCGACCGGTTAGTTGTGGTCTAGGTGAATATGGCACATAGCAGAGACTTGGAACACAAGCTTGGAGACTGTGCTGAATGGGGGACAAGTCAGAGTAAATATGACAGTATGAAATTCTATAATTATCTTCCCTATATATGTGTCATTTGGCTAGGAAGCTACCGCGAAATGATTTAAAAGTGCGAACAGGATTTTGCGATATAGGACGTGATCAAACTGTATGCTCGTTCCTCATTTTCTCGATTTAATTCGTAAAAATTACATGGGTGTATTGCTACATATACTACGCACATAACTATAGAACCATTTCAAATTACACTTCGTGTACAGCGAACTACAGGTGAATTCAGTGAAATGTCACACTAAAGTCAGTGATGAACCAGAGTATGAATGCTGCCTATCTTGGCCTAGAGCTTGCATACGCCCTTCGAGACGTTTCTTGGCTTGCGCTTGGATAAACGCTTGGAGCTCTTCAGGTGTCATGTTTTTCATTCCCGGAGCAGGCGAGCGGCTGGGGCCCAGTGCTGGTGCTGGAGGTTGCAATATGTTGTTTGCTGGAGCAGCAGGTGGCGGTGGAGGCGGTGGAGTACGTGTTGATGTCGACAGACCACGATCCGGATCTCGATCGTCATGGCGGTCACGGTACGACCTATCCCTGTCATAGTCTCTGTCATCCCTATCGTACCTTGATGCACTGCGAGAATAAGGCCAATCGCGGTCTTCATCTCGATAGCGCAAGGAGGCCGAATGCCTGTCATCCGTATCGTCAAACCGACCAGATCTCTCGTTCCTCTTATCACGCTCTCTGGCGTACTCGCGATTCTCCCTCTCTTTCCTCGCCTGGCGGTCCTCGATCTTGCGCTCGAGTTCAGGTACACGCTCACGCATGAGCTGCAAAAGCTCTCTCTCTAACCTCCTACGCTCCTCCTCTTTGCTCGCGCTCCTCGGACCGCGAGAGACATAGTCCAGATCATCTTGCAGCCGCTTTATGCGGTAACGCAGATCGCCCATCTCACGATCGAGGTCTTCATCGCCGGCATCTGCCACGGCGCTTGCATCGAGCATCTTTTGCGTGTTGGCAAGTTGACGTTTTATATCAGACATATCTGCGGCAGGGCTGTTGTTTTCATTGTGCGAGCGCACAGTGCTGCGGTCGAGGTTCCTGCTGCGGGGCTGGTGGAACTCGCCAGGAGGCTCTGCGTTGGTGTGCTTGTAGACTGTAGCATCTTGTCGTCCGCCAGCACCTGGTGCAGATGTAGAATTAGACGAGCGCTCTTTAAGACGCGAGGCAGGGGCGTCCAACGGAGAGGGGGCGCGTGTATCTTTCTTGATAATGTCCTTGAGGAAATTAACAGAGCCATCAAGATCTCGGGAGGCAGGAGGGATGAGTTCGAATGGGAGTTCGTCAGGTATGTCATTGCCATTAAGTTCTGGTGTTGTGTCAGTCGTGTGAAGTAAATAAGGAAATTCAAGGACATACTGCGGTACATCAGGCCCATTGCGACATGGAATTCGGCAAGATTGAGCTTGCCGCGGTTATCAGCGTCAGCAAGGGTCCTACATCAACATTAGAGACTGTATGTACAATAAGATAATTTTGATGATCACCAGATGCGAGCCAGATCATTCTTGTCGATTCCACTCTGGCCAAAGACCTCGAGTGCAGTCTGACCGCTAATGAAACCAGTGCCTTGGGTATCCCAGGCTCTGTAAATCTGGTCGTATTGCTTCTTTTCGGCCCTGGAGAGCGTCCATGGGATCTTGGGTGTAGACCCTATGCCTCGTGCCTGATTATGTTGCTGGGGAGGGGCAGCCAATGGCGCAGCAGTGTGACCCGCAAAGCCGGTCGGCTGGGGTACGAGGCTTGCTTTCACTACATACGTGATGAACATATTGAAAGACAAGTACATCGACGTTTACGCACCTGGTTCCACCATCTGCACGTATGTTTGTGGGAAGAATCCAGATTTCCCATCCTTCACGATGGTGCCATACCACCAATCGCCTCCTGTCTTGGACGGATGAGCAGTAATGATCAAGTTCTCAACAAAACCTAACAAGATAATCAGCGATCAGTCATACACATCAACAACGGGCATACTGAGCTCATCAGGTCTCTGTCCCTCATACGGGTAAAGCGACCGCACGCGGAACTCTGAAAAAAACAATCAGTTCAGATTTCCCCTTTGCTCCATGACTGCTCACTAGTAGACCTGTCAATATCATCCATCAGATCAGCCGTTGCCTTAGACACTTGAATCCCTGGCATCGCAGACGCCCCCTTAGCCGCCTTCTTATCATCTTCGATAGTAGCTAGCAAGCGATGTACAACGCCTTGGTCAGCATACCAATCAACCGATTCTTTTTTACTGTGTCCTGAAGTCAACCCTCCGGAAATCTGGGGTACTTGAGTGACCGGCTCTTGGTGCACTGGTATCTCGCACACTAGCGGGCGCACCTCGTCTTGTTGAAAGACTTTACAGATATGCGATTCTGGACGACTCGTGAGCAAAATGTGAGTCACGGGCAGATCAGGTTCGCGAAGAGCCAATGCGAGGAAAGTGATGAGATCAGCGAGCTCGGCGGTAGATGTACATTTGTCTAGGGCATCGACAACAAACGTCAACGGCTCACACCCACGCAGTCTGGAATGGAGCTTCCGGAGAGGTTTGAGAAAGAGCGCCTCCATCTGTCCGCGAAGAGACTTGTTTGGGTCTATAAGTGAGAGATTCTCGCGGATAGTTCTGATCACATCTGTACGGATGCTAGGAAAATTGCTGGCCAGCTGATAGACAAGCGTTGCGAAAAAATATCCAGTGGTGCAGCGGTCGGTGTGCTTGCGCGAGAAAAAGAATGTTCCGGCGAGCCGCTTTTCGATATTCGTCCGCTCGGCAACTTTGAGACCTCTCATCCTGTCAGCTACAGTGAACGCAACTGCAGACTTTCCTACGCCCGCAGTGCCATGCAGCCAAATGAGCTGATTCTTCTCTCGGTTCTCTAATGCTTTGTGGATGTAGCTGAGAAGGTCCACTCGGGTCCCATTCAAACATTTTGGATGGGGCTGACGTTCACGGGAGTCATATTCGGCACCCGTGACAGCGACTTGGGACAGCTTCTCCCAAGTTCCGTCAGACGATGGAGTCACTGTTAATGAAGTCAGGGAGCGAAAGATGTACAAGAGATGGAACTACTGACACTGATCGTGACTCATTGACGACGGATGTGGCCCAAATCGCGTGATTGAATGAAATAACTCAGGGAAGTACTAGCTGTGTAGCCTAGGTTCGAGGGTACGATTAGATGGGCATCGAGTCTGGGTGTTATTTCGGGGACGTGACTCAGACCTACAAAGATTCGAATTATGTAAATGACGATGATCAATATCCAAATTAATATTGTGAAAAACGTTTGGGTCGGACTCGCAAATGGTGCAGTATGCCGTAAGTTTTTCCTGATATGTAACAGCAACATCTCCCCAACCCCACAAGCGACGCAAGGTTCGTCTTAGAATTCTCCACGCCAGCGCATCTGCAATGTCGTCCGCTGCAAAAACCAAATTTGAGGACTGCAGCAAGATCCATTAGACTCGGAGTCCATCAGTCACGGAGACCTTGATAGGTTAGATGACTCGCACGCCGCGGGTGGTACCCGGGTGGATATCCGGGTAACGCCCACCCGTGTCACACCCTAATCCTATTTCTACTTCCCTGTCAAATCTTACTGCAGAATTAGAAAGATACGAGATACGTGACACACCTGAACAGACGCCAAGGGCGAAGCTGTAGCGAAGACTCCGTCCTTCACCGTGGTACATCAACGTCACAAACGGAAGCTTGACGAAATATTCTTCATGGATGCCACTCTGCACAACTTCGAACGCACCATGTGTGCTTGATTCGTCTGCGGCCTGGTTTCATGTTTCATATTGGGATGGCGAGGAGGAATGGGCTGCAAAGATGGCAAGTAACTGGATAGAATTGTCCGACATACGGTAGACTACCCCAAATCGACGAAAACTTGGAACCAAAAAAACAAAACAAAGATGGCAAGTAAAGCCCCATAATGAGTCTATGTGCTGAATATATCAAGACGCCGAGTCGGAGGAGGGTCGACTTGGTGCTGTGTTGGATGACAGCGCTATGGGATAACAGACTCTTCGTCCATCCGCTTGATGCCCGAAATGCGAGTGGGAGGTCCGAGAGTCACTACTTTATCTCAGCTTTGCGTTGCGCTGCGTATTCGATGGACTGAGTGATGATCGATGATTAGCGAGGTGCGGGAATTGATATTTGTTCGAAACGTAACCAAAGTGATCGCACAAGCAAGCCAAAATCTCGAGAGGGTAGATGACGACGCTCACGAGGAATGCCAGACGTACGTAGAGAAGTAAAGTTAGACGGTCGCGTGCACTGAAACAACTCCGTGACGGTCCCCCCATAGTAACTGGAGCCCGGTATACATATGTAGAACTTCATCTACCATATGTAATTTGATCCCGCGGAAGCAATGTATGTGAGGTCACCCCCTGTCTGACGTTGTCATGGACATTCCATGTGTTTAAATAGAATGTGACTGACGCAAGTCGAGATAGGCTGTGTGGAACGGCATGATACGTAGAATATACCTAACCTTGAATAGGACCACAGACACTTCAAGTTGGGAAGCCCAGTATGTCTCACCGTCGTCACGGCTGAAGGTGACCGGAGCGCTTCAAACACACATACGCCATATCAGAAAAAGCGCGATCTTACAACTATTTCGTACAGTTCCACCTCCTACTAATAAAACTACCTCGATAGACCATTCAAGAAAACCATGTATCCGTATTCACCATCAAGACACCTCAACTCCATTCCGAACCGGAACACCATCTTTGCTGTGTGGGATTGCCCGACATTAAGGTCTTGCTGAAGGTAAGCGGATCAATGGGATTGTTGCCATAACATGACAGTCAAACATACGCAGGCGATGATTTAAACTGATTTCAAGAATAGTCTTGGTCAGCTCCGCCTTCGCCAGATATTTTTTGTGAGAGAGTTCAAACAGTGTCTTCGCCATCCAAGCAGGCATTTTCCCTTTAACAGGAGTCTTCATGGCCTCTTCATACGCCCGGACGGCAGCGATCCCAGCTTCCCTGACAGCAATTGCATGCGGAGACGTAATGTACTGCTCGAGGGCGACAGTAAAAGAGGGAACAGACTCTTGCTGGCCCTGAAGATGGCGCTGCTTGTCGAAAATGTAGAAAGAGTGTTCGAAGATAATGACAGCAGCTAAATGATCAATAATAAGCAGGTTCGTCGTAACGTAGCCTCAAAATTCACCAGAACTGAGCTGAACAATGTTCTCCAAGAATGATGAGTCAGAGGCCTGGCACGCAACATAAGAAACGTGTGTACAATTTCTGACCAATTGGACATACCACAGAGAGTAACCTAGACTGCATCTCTGTACGATCACTCAGACTCAGCTGGTCAAATTCATGGTGGAAAGTTGAAAATTGTCCACCTCTGCTGAGGATCAATACACTCACAACCTGTGGGCCAATGTGTAACATCATCCGTCAGCATGACCCGATGTCAAAGAAGGATCAAGAAACTAACGTCCTATTGATGAATCAGCTAGGTTGTTTGCAAGGAAGGCTCTAGAATCAAAACACTCACAGTCTGTTAAGGGGTGTGCAATTTCAGTCGTAAGCAAAGCTCGACAGAAGATCAGCACACTGACTTTCTGTCAGTGGGTAAGTAATGTCAATGATGAGCAAGGCTAAAGCTCGATTGGGTATGAAGAGACTCGCCGACTATCAAGGGATCAGCGAGGTCGTTGATCAGCAACACTCGAGCTCAACGGCAGATGAACATACTCACGAGCCTGTCAACGGGGATCGGCAATTTCATTGGTGAGTGATACTCCAATTCGACTGGGGGTCGCTGCACTTACATCCTGTGAAGGGATGGAAGATGTCTTCAGTCAGTATGGGTCAAGCTCGATAATGAATCGAGTAACTCACAATCTGTGAATGGAGTAGCAACATTTTCAGTCGTATGACGCGAGGGTGATGAGAAT
>NW_024540524.1:0-49260 GCF_016647625.1 Suillus subalutaceus | reverse complement strand
CAATCGTGTTTTGTGCAAGGAAGAGAGTAAGTATGCATCCGTTGCGGTGTGGGTCTCTGATGTAACAATAGTTGCCATGTACTCCTCGGGTAAAGTGGGGAAATAGAGGCGAGTTTGCGCGGCAGAGTATGGAAGACAGCTTCGGGATGTGACTGAAGGAGTAACTCATGGTACTTTGTAACTCTGAGCTATACCAATGTCCGTTACGATCGAACAACTGCTTCGCTTCCCCATGTGGGTGGAGGAACACTCCACATGAGATCTGCGGCCTGTATTGCCGGGATAGATAAATTGACACTCAGCCTTGGGAAGCATTCGTATGTTCAGGCTGATACAGAGCAAGAAGAAATGATCCAGGCACAGAGCATCCTGAGAGGTAGTAAGAAATTAGATTCTTGGCGAAATGGTAGCTCGCGATCTGTGTCGTTTCGGAAGGGTGTTTTCCTCCTGCAAGAAGGATGACTTGGGGCTACTTGCGTTTAATCAATGCTAAGCGTTAGTCCTATCGATAACATATTGAGCTAGAACCTTCTCCTTCACTGCGATGAAGCAATTCATAAGGTTGTTCGAAACGTCCTCTGCACATGCGCCCTTGCTGTGTTCAACTTGGTCAGTCTCCCTTTGCCGATGGATCTATAACGATACAACTAACCACAGTAACTCGACCCAGACATGATGATGAATGAAGTGAATGAATGAGATTGCAAGATCCGGGTCCGTTCGGTTATGTAACATCCCGGCCAATGTTGTGTTGGCCAAACTCTTTGCGAGTCACTTGGAGCAGTTCTGCTTGGAGAATCACATTAACATTGTCTCGACTACCGTGCTATGAATACTCGATGTTCGCGATCCTCGACATATCCTATTTCTGAGCGATTTGGGCGAAGGCGCGCAGCGCCTCCCGGTCCCGAGTTGCGTGTCCTGCCAGATAAAAGGTGAGCTGCGAGGGTGGGAGGGAAAAAGAAAACCATCGCGAACTACTCATGACCAGGGATCGGGCGCAGTCCGGACCACCGAAGAGGGAGAGGCGATGAGCGATGCTTGAGTGTTGATACGAACCATCGCGTGTTTGAAAAGGGAGCGGTGGGTTGGGGAAAAGAGAAGGAGGAAGAACGTCGTCGTTGAGGACGACTGAGACGATACGGCGCGACGTTGCAGTACGAAGTCAGAAGGTTCGTACTGCCCCCCGACGCTTGCGCAAAGACTTAACTCTATTCCTATCACTCCGATTCCCCTCATGTTAGCATAATAGATCTATCAATCTTTGCGAGTCACTTGGAGCAGTTCTGCTTGGAGAATCACATTAACATTGTCTCGACTACCGTGCTATGAATACTCGATGTTCGCGATCCTCGACATATCCTATTTCTGAGCGATTTGGGCGAAGGCGCGCAGCGCCTCCCGGTCCCGAGTTGCGTGTCCTGCCAGATAAAAGGTGAGCTGCGGTTCCCAAATGTCTAGGAGTCCGACGACGCATCGAGCGAACCGAAGATACCCATAGAACTAGGAGGAGGATGGATGCTTACATGAAGAACCCGTCACCGAATGCGGGGCATTGTGTGCCGCAGGAATTCATCTTGAATGGCAGGCGTTGCTTGAAGGTATGGTGCGAGAATCTGAGCGTGATCTCGAAGATAGATCTGGAAGGCATCACTGGCCCATCTTCCCATCGTCTTGACGACTTCGAATGGGATGTTTCGGAGGAGGTATTCCAAGGTGGCGCCTATTCTGATAGCGTGGCCTTGCAACGGGTCAAGGCCAGCATCCTTTGCAGCGCGAGCGAGCCGTGTGATGAACTTCGTTTTTGTCAAAGGACGGTGTGCCTCGCCGAACTTATAGGAAAAGAGTGCGATATCGAAGTGGGGGTTGTTGATGTTGAGATGGTTGGATAATGCTGCCTCAGGATCAGTAGGGCCCTCTTGTTTCGCCCAGAAAACATCCTCCCCATTTTGCGATGTTTTCGTGCGGGGCAAATGAAAAACTGTAGTCGCGAGCCCATTGCGGTCTGTTTCATGGCGAATGTCGGATCGTTTGACATGAATGGAGGGATCGAATGATGAAAGGGTTCGGACCGTGAATTCTCCAGCTCTGGCCATTGAATAAAAGGCTGTTGTGAGACAGCTACCCACTGCGGCATCGAGAGGGTTGTTGGGGTCTAGTTTCTGCAAGATGCTAGTTATGAAAGCCACAGTGTAAGGTGGTCTTTTCTTCCTTCTTGATGACGAGGGCGTGAGGTTCTTGGCTGCTCTTAGCATGGCATCTATTTTGTCGTCATCTAAGGACCATGATTTTCCATGTAAGATGTGCCATGCACGAATACCGTGGACATAACTCGATATAGTTTTCCCTGAATATGATCCGGCTAAGTCTGAAATAAAAGCTGAAATGAGTTCAGAAGACGCTGGTGCACGCATGGCTTCGTTGATGGAATTTGAGTCACAGTACACATGGTAGGCAAGGATGCCACTTCCATATGCCTCCTGGGTGCTGCCGGCCCATGCGTGGATCATGACATCTTGAATGCGCTGTGCATCGGCGTGAGGAAGGGAAGATAATGATTCGTCATCAGTGGCTGGTCGCCATAGACGGAGCCTGTCCTTAGCTGCACAATGGGGTCTTAGGACGGAAACCCGAGGGCTGAGATTAGCAGGATAAGCCGCAATAAGCTTGCGTCGCTTTAAAGAGCTCTTCTCCTTGGCGACGGAGCTCGTCGTTGAGGTGCTCAGCTGATTCTCGCGAGCGGGCTCGGTCATTGACATGTGGGAGCGCTTTGACGTTCTTGCTGCGTGCATGGCACTCAGAAGGGATAGCGGGATCGTCGAAGTTTGTGATGAAGGGTTGGAGTGGCTGGGGAATGCTAATTGGGGGAAGCAGTAGGTCTGAGGGAGGGTAGATTCCCCTGGACGGAGCGTCTGCTGGGTTGTAGTTACTGGGTACATAGCGCGTGAGGAAAGTGCATTGTGCGGATGCAGTGAGCTCATGGATCCTTTTGAAGACAGTATTGGTGGCTCTGTTGCGGCTACGCCCTTTCCACCACCCTTCGACAACTCCTCGATTGTCCCCGAATATTTTAATGCAGCTGCCCGTTGGGCATGAACCGAGGAGTGCAATAATGAGGAATTCCATACCGACAGCCTCTGCCCAGCCAATGTCTCTGTCCTCGGCTTTCCAGCCTGGGAGGAGATGCCACGCTCGCCATCTGCCGTTGATCCAAATCGCGATGCCAGTGCCTGAGCTAGCGTCTGAGTAAGCCGAGGGGTCAATGACTTCGACGGGCCCTGGGATTGGCCGAGAGACGAGTGATTGAGAGAGGCTGGCTTTCCACCACCGGAGGTCATCACCTGTGTGCTTGGGGGGGGAACGAGGCATGTGTGGACGGTCGTGAAAGATGGATAGCATGGTTTCGAGAGAAACGAGGTAAGCTCTTCCCGCTGGGAGGACCAGAGAAGCATGTAAGAGTTTCCCATAAAGCTCCTGGACTTCCCGTAGTGTGTGCGAAGACCGAATCTCCCATTCCCTGATAGCTGCCACATACTTCTCCTTCTTGCTCTGTGGGATCGAGATAGAACGCGACTCGATGTCCCAAAGGAAACCGATAAAAGGGGCACATGACGAGAAAAGGATGTCCTTTGCCAGTTCCCAGGGTATTCCAAGAATTTTGGATAGGCGGTTGATGTCGTCAAAGCAAAATGTGAAGCGAGCATCTTCTGGCGATCGCGGGGAGGCTGTTGAGAGATCAATGATGGGAAATGAACAGTCTTCGTCAAACTCTTCAATTCTGCCGTCAGGCATGGTTGAACCACGATACCATTTTCGACCTCCTTCAATAAGCATGCCACCATTTCGTGCAATGATAGCAGCACGAGATTTGCGCAGGTTGTTGTAGCTGGCAAGGTGCTCTCGCAGAATCCGAATGAATAGGTGATCATCCACCCATTTGGATACAGGACCAATTCCTTGTGATCGGAATATGTCTGCACCAGCATCTGCAACCTCACCATAGGTTCCCGCTGATGCCGAGAACCCGAAACAAAAGCTAGAATCAATTGCAAAGCTGTCTTCTCCTGTCCTGATGACCAAGCCTGGCCATTGAGAAGGATGAAGAGGTACTGTGCGGTAGGCTTCAGCCACGTCACGAACAGCTGCCTGAGATCCTGGGGGGAGAGACCAGATGAGTAGACAGATTGTTGATGCTGTGCCCCACGTGCATGGATATAAGTTAGAGTCGATAGAGGAATTAATGGATGATACTGTAGCTGATGGACAAAGCGGGAATGAGAGGTTTTGTACGAGACGGAATCTTCCTGGCTTTCCCGGCTTAGGAACCATGGAGAGTGGGGCTGTCTGAAAAGGACCAATGAGTTCTTCAGTCTCTGATTTAGATATAGGTCCGATATAACGACCAGTGGAATATTCACGGTCCAGAATGGCAGTAAAGGCGTCAAAATGTGCATGTAGTGAGGGGTTATTAGGTGGGGTATAAGTTTGAGATATGGTTGGGACGCTGCCCATGAAACCAAAGCGAAAACCATTCGGAATATGTGCATATTTACGTATGAGATTTGAAGAAATGAGAAACTGCAGCCAGGCCTCAGGCCTATAGGGAGTGATAGCGTTAGATGCTCTCGCTTTGAGGGCAGTCTTGAGCTCCGTGATCCTTTGCTCCGCATCCTGAACATTCGTGCACATGAGTTCGAGAGGGGTTGGTGCATCCCTTGGGTCTCTGCCAGTCGTAGCAGATTTCGAGGCCCTCTGGATTGACCAAGTGACCCTCTGCGTTTCGACGACATCGAGTCTTGGTTCGTTTGTCCCATAGGAACTCGGATGCGCATTTGTGGATGGGGTGACGGAACCGGCCGAGGCATAGGGCGCAGGCTGATGGGCTGGTTTGGCCTGCGCCCGCTGGAAAAAACTGCTGCGACTTCTGTGGTTTCTTTGCCATTTGGTTAGCAGGGCGGTACGGGTGATAGCGGCCATCATTCACAAGAGGTACCGTCTCTGCATGCCCGTTTCGGCTGGAACTCATGTCTCTCCCCCGAGAACGGAAGGAAGTGTTGGGAACTGCAAGCGAGTTTTGCAACTGAGTGAGATAGAGCAAGCATGAAAGGATTCGAGTAAGCCAGGGTTCGAACAATTATACGAAAGCAAAGATTTGGTTAAACCATGGTATACAGGGATGTGCGAAAGCAGTGTGGGCATAAGCGAAGCAGCGGTTAAGTTGTTTGAGAGGGACACAGGAAAGCGGGAGCACAGGAGTTTGTGTCAGCATGAGGGTAGATAGAGCGGCAGCATAGCGAGCGCAAGCAAGGGAGAGCGGAAGACAGAAGACGAAGTCATATACATATGTGTTAGCACGTGGGAAGCAGATGGGAATTGTACCCCGAAAGCAGGGATAGCCAAGAGTGAAAGCATTTAGACAGCCAGCAGGGTCCGTTTCCGAAGTGAGATTGAATATATGAAAGAAATTGGTCAGTGATCGAATGTTGGTGGGTGACGCACTACGCACCATTTTGAGACCCTCATCTCGTTCAGCCTCCCATACGTCGTCAGATATCGAGTTGTATAGGGCATTATTGAATAAACCAATGTTGAACCCTTGGTCTTGCGCTAAGCGATCATGCCATTCACGGCGCACAAATCCTGCGTAGCGAAGCAGAGCCTTTTCTCCTCGTGGCCGCATGCGATGCTCATGGTTGGTAATGAGCGTGAAAAATAATGCTAAAGCCTGCTGATGCTTTTGCGGCCAGTTGTTCTTTTCAATGTGCACAAGAAAGCTGGTCTTTGCGAGGTCAAACTGCCGCCAAGATAGGTCATGATCCTGTAGAGCCTTCTGAGAGGCTTTGAAAGACGCGATCGTCTTGAGGGCAACTACACCATCCACTTTGGCGAAGCCAAAAGCGTCATCTGAGTCTGACGTGGACCTAGAGGTGGTGGAAGCCTCGTGGCAACCGTCAGGGCTAAAGTACCACAATTCTACATACTCCATGTTCTTGATCCTTTGGATAGCATACTGGGATGGGCGAGGTATGATAACGTCTGCAACAAGAGCCCCTTCATCAAAATCATTGATCTTGGGCTTTTTCTTCTCAGCTTCGCGCCTCTCTAGCTGTTCCTCGGCCTCTTTTTCAGCTCCTCTCGCGCTCTAACTGTTCTTGCAGGGTGCGAGCATCTTCCTCATTCTGTTGCTGCCAAAGGATAATGCGTTCCTGGCGCTCGAGTCTCCAGCCTTCAGCCATTTGCTCGAGTGCATCTTCTCTGGCCGTGCCCCCTGCCACAAGGGCGTTGAGCCATCCCGCGTATGCTGCTGACTCGAAATTGGGCTGCGCTTCCAGCGCTGGGTCTGCTAAGATGCGTTGCGTGGTAGGCCGGGTGAATTCGGAGAGTGTTTGCTAAGAGTGTGTTTTGGAGAAATTGACTGAGTGTTTCTAAGAGTAGTAGCAAGAGTAGGAAGAACGGAGAAAAGAGAAGGAGGAAGAACGTCGTCGTTGAGGACGACTGAGACGATACGGCGCGACGTTGCAGTATGAAGTCAGAAGGTTCGTACTGCCCCCGACGCTTGCGCAAAGACTTAACTCTATTCCTACACTCGTTCCTCGTTACATAATAGACTATCAACCTTACATAGTAGAGCTCACCATCACATTTACCTTGATGATAATATGACCGATGCGAACAAACCCGCGACTCGAGAGATTGTCCATGTCCATGTCACTCATCCAGACCGTGACAATCGTTTCCGCACCGCAGCAACTCCCAGCGATTTGATCAAAAAGAATGTGAAGACTTTCGGCGTACAATGTACGCAGTGTCAAAAAACTTTTGAAATGTTCGAAGGTGCTGGTGGTTGATATACCTAAACCTTTCATAGGCGCTCATCACATGTTTTCGTAGTGCAAGGGCGTCTGGTATTGCTCAAAAGAGGTAAGATCTGCGACTTGGACAAAACAAGGGGCTGACGTTACAACTTATGTATCTTCTTGTGATAGTGCCAAAAGAAACATTGGTGAGCGTTCTGTTCACAATCAATACACAGAGAACTCACTCCAGACCTGGACTCGCACTCCATGATAGGCCCGCTCACAAACCAGCATGTCACAACGTTGAACGCTCCTCAGGAGCCCTCAAATTCGTACGAGTGTTCTACGCAAACATAACGCTCATGATGTTCCTCAAAGTCGCCATCATTTACGACTGTGGTTTGCTCGACAACCCTCGGTTCGGGTTCGATACACCTTTCATGGCCCGTGTTGACATCGCCATTGAGCCAACTGATATCCTCGACTTTGCGGGACTCTATCTCGATAACGGGCCCATCGCGGAGAAGCTCAAAGGAATGGTGCAAGTCAATGTTGTCTCTGCATGGGATCCGAACACACATCCTCCCCTCACGCCGACGCGGCTGCGCTTATGGCGCGAGGCTCGAGCACAGTCCACCGCATCAGGTTACGGCAAAGATCCTGTTGGACTCATCGAGTTCCTCAATTATACAGAGAACTCTACCACCGCCGCGTTCCATATTTCCAGTTCTATCCTTGACGTAGCTAGGAAACGCGAGCCTTTTTTATGTTCTTCTGCCATCATGGGCAATCATCTTGAGAAACCTATGGATTCTGCGACATGTATAGAGTGGGTTCTTTGACCCCATATTGTGGACTTTAACAAGCGCGGCCCTTACCATCGTCTTGCATAGGTATATCAACTTGCATATTCGGGCCGATGAGCAGGATCAGTTACTTTTACGGACTGTGATGACGGAGCAAGACAAGGAAGTTATTCGCGCCGCAGGTCGCAACGAGGACTCGCTTCCCATCTCTCTTCTCAATTTCAAGATGCAAAGAGAACTCCTCTATGCTAACATAATGAAATTGAGACGCTAGCCAATTACATCCTCAGGTGTGCGTTTTCGTTTTTTAGAGCGCTAAAGTCTTTCTGATTGTAGCATGTAGACAGCAAACGACTAAATATATTCTTGCACAAACGAGGTTGGGTTGACTGAATTTTAGGACATGTTTGCAAATCATGTATTCTTGCGTTGTGTGCTTGTAAATTTGGATCTACTATATTACCGATTAGTTCAAGATATCATACGTCACTTCTAGTGTTTTTCGCGCTCATGATCATGTACGCTATTCATTTCATCATTCTGTAACAAAAAAAAACCCTCCATTTTCTCCCCACCCTATCTACAGGGCTTTGTACGCATACATCTGTTCATCATGTGTCTTAGCGCTGATATTCTTTTTGTGTCAGAATCTTTGGACCTTACCAACGTATTTACGGTGTCGGTCCCTTCGTTTTCACGTGTTTGTACTCGGCCTCTCAAAATTTCACAGGGTTGCTGTAACTTCAAGCACTTAGCAGCCGCATTTTCGCTGGCTCACTCCTTTCGTTGAACATTCCTTTCATTCCTACCCAGCGAGTGAAGCGGATTAGAAAACACTGGTATATTGTACTCATTGTGACCTTCACGACGTCTCCGCGTGTGCCGGCGCCCCGATCATCTGATAATCCACGCGCATGCCCATGAGCGACTCGCGCCTCTATTGAATGTTGAATGGCCATGCTATCACAGGCCATCACCCAGTCCCACCTTGGTAATGACATAACGCAATGTCGAATGTGGCCGCACCGTGCAACAACATGCACGCAGAACATGGAGATAACGGAGAGCAAGGAAAGAATGAAACGGATCTGGAAGACGAGGATGATAGAGACGAGATGGAGAACGGGGAGAGAAAGGAGAGGTGAGTAGACCTAGACCTGGACGAAAATAGTAGGACGAGGAAGAGGACGAGGAATGATGAGCAGACGAAGCAGATGACAACGGCGAAGCGCAGTATGGTAGGGCTGGGGTCGGTAGACTCGGTACATTGAGTACTTGTGTCTTTATGATTTGGATACTACAAATAATATTCTGTTTGAGACTTGCTGTGAGGTTGTTACAACGACGTGGAGACTTCATCACCGTACTAGTTCGAGGTTGTGACGACGAGCATAGCGGCCAGATGTAACCAATGCAATGGACATTCTTATTATTGGCAACTACAAGGTCACAACTACGAGACGCCAAGCTGGTTCTTTCTCGTACGAACAATAAAAAAAATCAACTATGTCGAGGCTTCTTCTTTGGCGGAGGCGATGTTTCATCTCCCGGTCTGGGCCTCTTCTGCTTCAGGAGGTTGGGGAGCGGACAAAGTTCTATACCACTAGCACACTGTTGCGTATAATCGAGATATCCTGCAGCTTCTTTGTGCATATCTTGCAGAAGAGTGGCGTCAAGCGCTAGCAAGGGATGTTCTGCCTCCGCCCTTCGATAGCCATTTCGGAGAGTTCTTGCGAAATGGGGAAGACGCCTGCAAACATCACGACATGTCTTTGAAAGGGAATTCTTGCAGGTGGTTTTAAGTACTCTATACTTGGTGAAGAAGTCCCGGCGTGATATGTGGCCGACCGTACCAGGGAAGGCCAACTGGAAATGTTTCCACTGACCTTGTACATCAAAGGAATGGTTGGCGCTCGCCGTGTCCGTGTCCGTGTGATAAAAGAAGATCCAGGTAAAAACCCACCATATGGATTCGATGTCGTGCAGGAAATTCATGCAAAATGGAGGGTCGAGTGGGAGGTCTGTATCAGGAGAATCTCTACCAGATGATGAGGGGTCGGAAGTTTCTGGCCAGAAATGGTACTGCTGAATTTCTACTTCCACCGCCATGAAATGTATTGTCCCCTGGCTACGAGTTAGCACCGAAAGAGATCATCTTCAAAAAATCTTACCGTTCGAACATCATGAGAAGTATGCGAATCTATCTTCTTCGCGTACTCGAAGTCACCCAATTTCCCGATTCCCCCGTTGTCATCGACGACCCAAATTGCGTTCCCGACGCTGAAATCGCGATGAACCCAGCCTGCTTTGTGCATATAATACAGTGCTAAGTCTGAATGAGCGACTGAGGAAAGGAGAGTGACAGTGGTTTGCTCACCCTTAAGTCCGCCAGACAAGCAACTCAGGTTGTCGGCCAAAGAGGTGATATCCTTCACAGCGACTCCAACATCATGGAAAACAGTGCGAGTATGGACTCTGCGTGGGATGCCGGTGTCGTTTCGCGCAATACCGCCCAACTGTGTGGGAAGAAAGGCAGACAGTCGACCAGAGTCGGGTACATCGCCTGCGCTAGGTAAATGTGGTCTTGCGGAGAGGATGGGCTGGAGATCGATGGACACCCACTTCCAGGTACGATCATGCTCTTCTCCAACCAGCGGGTCCAGCGTCACGTCTGGGGTATCGTCGATTATGACATCCTTCCAGAATCGGACTCAACGAAGTGCCTCTTGGCATCCGCCAACTCCTCCGCTTGCAGCTTCTCCGCACAGGAAGCCAAGATGTTTTCTAGTATCTCGCCCTCTGATTGACGTCCAACTTCTCTCCATGAATCTTTGATGGCGACCTTCTTTCCCCCAGCGTCCGTGGCTTCGTACACGCGAGTTCCACGCCCACCCAGAGTCTGCGCCATAGGTTGCAAGTTCCCGCGTCGTGGTGAACACTTCGTCCCCGACGGTGAACTTATATCGGAATTCCTTCCCGTCACGGATCCGCTCGACAGTGGGGTCCCATCCGAGCTCATTCATAGTAGAAGACGCAGACGCTGATCCAAGAGCGTAAAAGAGAGAGATAACACCGTCGATATTCTAGATGTACCATGCCTGTTAGTACCCTGACGCACAGCGCGATACATTTGTGTACCTCGAAGAAGTTGATAGGTTCTGTAACTGCGAGGCACGCACGATTGCTGAGCCACAGTCTCAATTGCGTGTTCTCGATTGTGATACCAAATGCAAACCGCCGACAGGGATCCTCCCGCATGATGCTGTGGAGGCTCCAGATTATTTTCTGTTCGTCCTAGAGGCTTTGTGAGCGGACGCCGACAAGATCTGCAATAACTTACGTCTCGGAGAGACTCGGTATCCTGTTCCTTCTTGAACTCGAATGGCACAGCAATGTCGAACCAATGGATCTTGGGCTCAAAAATTTTTATCGCTAAGTACAAGATATCCATCAGGCCTGGAAGTATTGTTGCGCTGCGAGAGGGGTGTTCCGTTTGGGTTTGTTAGAAATGATACTCCACGATCCGGGACTTCGGCCAAAATTTCAGAGATGATGCGACCGAGGGGCTTAAACACATTCTCTTCGGACCCTTTCGATTTGGCAGGTGGGGTAAAGTCCGTCCATCGCAGGCCACTCTCGTCGTCGGTGAGAATCTTGCTCTCTGTATTAGTCAAGTTGTTGCGTATTCGCTGCAGATCTTGCTGAGGCGGCATGGTACCAACATATTTCACTAGGCAATCGAACGGAACCTGCAGATACCATCCCAATTCAGCGAGAACAGTAATGCGGCCTAGTTTCAGATCCTCCGTGCGATGATCAGCTTGTGAGGTATGACGAGCGAATGGAATTGTATCTGGCGGCAGTATTTGTGAGTTCTGTGATCGTGGTGTATGAGGGGTGACCATCGTGATTCGATGAGGCGAGTAAGGACAATCTGGCTTTGTGGAAATGAAACTGTTATTATTCCAGGACTGTGGCTGCAGCATCATATGTAGAGCTTAAATCCTTGCCAGTAAACGGATTGGCAAGTGTGGCTACGTACCTCACAGGGACCAAGAGGAAGTCGTACTCTAGTAGACTAGTAGATCGGTGGAGCAATTGTGCGTTGTAGAGAACGTCCGGGAGATGGACACTCTTGGGGTAACTCTGTCACGGACTCTAGGGGTATTGTATGGGCGCACCACCAGGGGCGGATGATGGACATTGAGAGCGCGATGTGTCTGAAACTCCGACGATTGAGCCGAGCGGCTGACACACTCCCAGAGTGAGACCTACAAAATCCCCAGAGTCCGTGACAGAGCCTGAGGTGCCCCCAGAGCGTCCATTAGCCTGACTTTCTATCGCGTCAAAATTATCCTCGAGGAGATCCTGAGTTGTATAAAAACACGTCAAGGAGTCGCGGGGGAGTACATGGCAAGATTGAAAATTCGCCTTCCGAATGTCCTGTTGCAACTTGGTTCGTTCGCATGACATTGACGCTGGCTGCATCCTTAGCGCACAGCGCTCATAACTTTAAAGTTTCAATCGACGGGCGCTCAAATCGGTTCAGTGACTTCTCACTCGTATCCATCAATGGCTGAGACTAGCTGCCCATCTCAGGCTCACCTTCAAGTTGTGAAGAGAGGTAACTGCGAACTGAAGTTCAAAGCCGCAGGGTTACTCTTTCTTGCTGAAGAACTCCAGATTTACATCCTGGCCTTTCTTTCTTGCAGAGATATCCTTCGTTGTACATCTGTGAGTTACAATCTTGTGTTATTTATTCTAGATGGACTTTTACACTGACGATTCTCTTGCAGGTATGTAAGACCCTTCGCCAGACGTACTTGTCATCATCCGAGCTTCAGTACATCGTTGAGCTCAGTGGCCAACATTTACTCCCCGTCCCCAACACGGATAATCACACACCTATTTCCGAGCGCCTACAATTCTTGCGGGACAAAGCCCACGCATGGTTCAAGATTAACTACCATTCCCTCGAAAAAGTCACCGGTAGGCATCTCTGCTGGTGGGACGAAGATGACTTGGCCACGATCATTCCGATACTACCAAAGTCTTCACGACAAACAGTCGAGCTGTGCAAAGATCATTGAGTTCAGTAATCTCGGCTCCCAACTCAGAGAAGCTCGATGTGTTCATGGACCCAGCGCAAAACTTGTGCATGTTGTTGATGAGACACTCTACATTGATCTCAGAGCCCTGAATGGTGATGGTGTTCACCCGCAAGCTGCTGGACAGAGGTTATTTCTGTCGGTGCTGCAGGGATACGATGAAGACCGCCTTGACACGGAGATCGCAAACCTTAGAGATTTTGGGAGGCATATCGCTTTATTGCGGAAGTCTCTATCGTTTCATACGTGGCAGCTGCAGATTTGGGATTGGCAACATTCAACGACATCCAATGTGAGCCATGGTCAGAAAGACTCAATAGTTGATTCTCAATTTAATTTTAGTGCTTCCTCAGTGGCGACCTAATCCCAATCGATCTTTGTTTCTTCGGAAATAATAGGTTGCTCGTTGTCGGCGATACTTTGAAGCTCTATTTAATCGAGGATGTGTCTCAGATGCCACAATTCCTGGCGTGTTTTCTCATACCCATCCCGGTCACACGGCTCTTCCTTCCGACGGAACCGCAAATACTAGCCCAGCAAACGTACACATCAAACCCCGAACACCAGCTGCTATGCATGACTACGTTTGAGGATAGAATAAAGAGACAGTTTCGTCTATATCATCTCCACAAGGATTTTCTTCGATCTCGACGGATCGGCAGTAGCAACGCCAATACCGTGGAATCGTTGGGGCCCTTCAAATACTCGTATTTTCAAGCACAACTTCGAAGGGAAATTTCACCTTAGTGGAAATTGGGTCCTGCAGGGATTCCCCGTCGGCTCTCCCCAGGCCACGTCACGTTCAGGTCCAAGACACTTCATGTTGCATATGATAGACTTCAGCCCGCTAGCCGTGACGAACAGGCGAGGTCTAGGACGAGTGGTGAAAGAACCATCTACGATAGACATCAGTAACTTCACTGACAGTCCTCAGGAGACTCAGAGCTTGATAACGTCTCTGCCTTACGTCGAGGTCGTATTGGACAGAAAGTTCAAACTTGCGGAGTTGGAGGACATATGGATTGACCAGAATCGAATTTATTTGCTCCTCACAAATTACAAAACGAATCCAGTCCGTAGCAAGCTTGGGGTCATTGATGTTTAGAGCGGTATATTAGTTAGTTGTGAGAATAGATCATCGGCCTTGCGTTTAGACATGTTTGAAAACTTTACGATACGTCATGAATACCTGCACAAATGCTGCTAAAATGAATGTAGCGCAGTACAGTCCAAAAATTATCAAGAGCAACCAAACTACTTCTTTATTAGCATACAGGTCAACCTTCATCCACTTTGTGAACTGCAGCTGCATACTCTACTTACTACATTTCTTGGTATAGAAACTCTACGTAAACAAGGACACCCAAACAGCAGGGCAACTAAGTACTAATGTTCATCGCGTCGCGGTCTATGGGTACAGACAGACTGAGATAGCAACACAATATGATGGTAAGAGATGGGGGAAAAAAGTGCTACGGTATAGTGGTGCACACGTCTATGTGCAGGACAAAACAGGAAATGGTTACCGATTATGTGTTGGCTTTGACGAGGGGGCATTCGCATTCTCCTTGGCGGTGGAGGATGACGGGACGGGAGGTGCAGATAGTATGGGCGCTTGATGCGGTTGTGCCGGTTGCCGCTGCAGTGTGCCATCATCACTTCCGCTACCCGCCTCCCCGACCGGCTTCATGGCATCTACCTCATCGGCATCAAGTACAATTTGCTGTGAAGACTTGCGTTTTGCAGCCTCTTCTTCTTCGGCCCGCCGGATGACATCGATCTCGCCCTGCACCGTTATACCGTCGAGCCATGTGTGATGTACAAGCTCAAAGGCTTTTGCACGGCGCTCGGGTTGCAATTGGAGCATCGGGGTGAGGAACGCAGAAATAGCATCAGCTTCGTCCTTCGGGAAGAGGTATTTGTCGTGGAGTACCGCTTCAAGAGGCCAAAATCGGAGCTTGTTGATATGTCGGAGTTCACCTAGAAGTATGGTACGGTAAGAGCGTATCGGAGGGCATTTTTGAGAAACTTGCCTTTCCGATTGAAGAACTCCGAACTATACTTCCCTGAAAACGCGACTGATCTCGGGATTTCTCTCAGCAGCTCTATGATCTGAGCGATGTGGTCATCATCTTTGCTGTACCGTGGGCCTGGCGCGGGATCAAAGAGATAGTCTCCCCCGGTAATAAGTTCAAATACCTAAGGCGTGTATGAGTAGCATACTCTGAACGATGATTGTTACACATACCAAACACGCAATACTCCACACATCCGCACTAGTCCCCCACTTAGCGCCAAGGATGACCTCCGGACAACGGTATTGCCGGGTTTGAATATCATCTGTAAAGTGGTGCTCGACCCAGGTAGCTACGAAGATAGAGAGCACCGCCGAAGCGAATGTCAATGAGCAGCCATAAAAAACACAATAACAATAATATAAAAGGAAAGGTACCAACCGTTCCCAAGATCCGCAATTTTGACTGTGATCTTCGCGGTGCTCTCGAGCATGCTAGACGTTGTAGATGTCTCTGCCAGTACCGAATCCATAGACATGACAGAGCTGGAAAGCTTCGGATCGACAGCATTAGGCTCCACAGATGCTTTGGAAGTCGAAACAGCATGTGGCTGAGAGGATGTTGTGACTGGAGGGTGGGAGGGGGCCATTTGTGTCAGTAGCGAAGGCCCTGGAGGATGGGCAGGGTGAGGTGTTGTCGTCTTGTTAAACCCGGATGGATGCAATGAGACATTTGAGATACGCTCTGCAGTCACCTCTGTCGAGTCTGCGCGCTTGGAAGACACGTCCATGAGGCCCAACCCTGTTGTTGCAGCTGATCCAGCTGATCCATCCTTTGCCACCGAACTAGATCCGTAAGATCCGGGCTTGGAGGTCGCCTCACCATCGATCTTGCTCATACCAAACGCAAGCTTGTCGAACATGGGGCTACTGCCGAATGACGAGGATGGGGACGGTAGGGGCTGAGATCCGGTGATAAAAACGGATTCGGAACGAGGCGTCTGGTTGCCACCACGACCTTTGGAAGGTGGTACGCCGACGAGTCGGGTGGGTGGTGATGTGGCATTGGCTGACGCGGCAACCTCATTCTGGATGATAGATTCGACGTCATCGATACTTATAAGAACGTTTTCAGGCTTCAGGTCTGTCGGAACATGGTCACGGGGCCCAAGGGACAGGGAAAAATAACGGACCGGTGTGAATTATGCCACAACAACGGTGCATGTAATCCAAACCTAGGAGGACTTGTTTCGCAATCTGCTTGACAAGGTGCATGGGGACGCCCTTGTTTTGATGTCGTTTGATGAGGCCGAGGAGATTTTCGCCTAGGACTTCAGAAACCATGCAGACGTGAGTTCCGTTAGGACCCTTTATGTCGGAAGTGATCCAAAAATGACATAACATGTGATCGACCGGGATGTGTGTGGGCATGGGATGAAGGAGGATTGGGGTTATCAGGGGTTGGGGCAACGGGATGAGAGTTAGATGTGATCAAACGTTGGAGCAGTTTGATCTCATCGAGAGCGGTCTCGGTGTACCTCGGCGCGGACTTTACGATTTTGAGTGCGACATGACGATTCATTCTGATCGGTTAAAAAACAGAAGGTCAGATAGACGGACTACGCGTGGGGACAAAAGTTGTGCCTGCTTACTTTGTGTCTTTGGCGAGCCATACTGTTGAGAAATGGCCCCAACCGAGTTTCCTAACCACGATATACCTGCCATCTGAAAAAGAGTCACCGATGTGAACAGGATGGTAGCCTCCCTTGACGTAGTCCTCCCAATCTTCTTCGTCTTCGGTCATGATGGATTGGGAGTGAGAAGAATAGGACGCGTGAGACATAGTGAAATTCGGGTATGCTGTAAACGAAAACGATAAGGCAAGTTCTGTCAAAAGAATACATAGCAGGCGATGATAAGACTATGTTTGATAGCAACGGGAGATAAGCACACCTGGAGCGTCTATTTGGGTATACCTTTCGCTATAAATCTGTAACAAACAAGAAAATCGACGACGACGACGATGATAACGACGACGACGACAACGACAGCGACGACGATGACTGTAAGTCTGAGAGATCGACCAGCAAAATCGCTTTGCCAATCACATACAAGAATCTATATCAGAACAAAAGACATGTGATTGGCTACCTTTGCTGACTAATACTCGACCAGATCTAACCGAAAGTGCTCAATTGCTACGAAAACTTTGTCAGTTGAATAGAGGTATCTACTAGGTCACCGGTCAAGAGATGCATCGAGGCTATCACGGTCCGTTATTTGTTCCAGACGTTCTTGCCAAACAACCGCTCTATTAGGCACCATGACCACACGCTGGTCGGCTCTTTCAACGAAATTTAGTAAATGGGTTGTGCAGACAGAGGCAGGTAGTCCAAATCTCCACCTTTTCGCCAACGACCCTCCTTCCGTTTGGAGTAAACTGATACGTTTTCCCCGCACGCATCGACGTGTACCCGTACGTTACACGTCATAATCACCACAGGCACTCATCTGCCTCATGTAATCACAATGGGTACAAACGTTGTATCAATGGCCCCTGCCGTCAAAATACGTTCCGTGTAAGCCACGAGATCGTATTCTCGAAACCAGATTAACCATCTGGGTATGTCTCTGCCTTGTGTTTACCTCTTCAGGACTTCCACGAATAGCATTGCATGCCTTAAACACGTGTACAAGTCATGACTTTTCCTGTCGTCCCTGCCACTTCCAGGTCACATACCCCAGCTTTCATAATCCTCATCCATTAATTGATGCTTACGCCCTCCCTCATCCGGTTCGGATTACACGAGGCAGCGCCTTCCAACCTGTGCTATTTATCCTTTAACTTCGCTGATCCTACATTTGTACTCCACAGCTTATCAGCATCCTGTCAGGTGCTCGATCGTACCTATACTATCCTCATCATCGTCCATGGGTCCTTTTGACGACCTTGATGATGAACAAAGGTATGTTACAACCAAATATCATGATGTCCCTCTCATCCCCCGTAGGATCAGCATCGCTAATGAACACCCCAACGATCTCGAGTCTGGGCCATCCTCTCCGTCCTCGCCACCCAGCTACCTCCGTCCTCGTCGTCAGAGTAAATCAAATTCCCGCATCGGTCACAACATACCACAACAGATGGAGGCTCAAGTAACCACCTCCTCGCTCGTCTCATCGCTCGCGATGATGAGGTCCGCGAAATCAATGCTCTCCTAGTCGTCACTTCAGAACGTCTTGAAACAGAGTCTAACCGGGCTAACAGCTCAGAACGCCGTGCGCTCGAATACTTCAACCGATTGCGTCAGGCAACTGAAAATCGTGAGCGAGCTGAACAGGATTTAGCTCGTCATCGCGAGGAGTTGAAGCTGTACAAGCTCCAGCTTGAAATGCACAAAAGGAGATTTTTCGGGCACAGGAATATCATTAATCAGGTTTCTGCTCAGAAGTGTGAAGCCGAGGCGGATGCTGCGAGAGCCAGAACCAAAGCAAGGAAGTTGCAGGAAGAGAAGATGATGATGATTGCCCACGGAGGATGGCAGGCGGCGTGGTTACAAAGAGGGCCTAACAATCGGACGTCGGCTCGGCTTCGACGAAGGAACCACGATAAGATATGATGATGAACCGGCCCGACGAGTGCATCGGTCTGCCGTCCAACCAGATGAAAGAGACCAAGAGAGGAAGAACAATCAGTGCACTCCGAACGTAATCATGTACGCGCACAACCACGGGCGTACCCGCGGTCTTCAAGACAGTATGTAAACAATATATACACGTGCAATTGTGCTCATTTTCTATTGACAGGCGTGCGCCCGGAGTCTCCTCCACCTGTTGGGCAGTATGGTACTGCGTCACACGCAGTTGCTGTTATACCAGTTCCACCACCGCACTAACCCCAGTCCGGTCCTATTCTCCTCCAGGAAGAATCACGACGCCCTCGTCGTCAACGAGTCCCTCCAGCGGAGAACGTTCACCCTGCGCAAATACGCACAGCATCTAGCCACTCAGCCGATGTTCCTCAGGATGGTTGGATACCACGAGCGGACCCACAGACATCTTACATCCCAGTCCCACCGCCACACACGGACTTTCTCAGCCCGTAGCCCGTAGCTCTAGCACACACTCGCACGACTTAGACAACCACCCACGTCACGGTCCTTCGTATGATGCCGGGGACTCAAACTACGTTCTTGTGAGACTCGCGATTTCGCATATGCCCCAACCTACCTACCCCAATTCCGGTCGCAAGCCTACACACTCCATCTCTCATGTCACGGTCGACGTCGACGCATATGTCTCAATATGAGCTTGTAAGCGCCCCTGTCGAACGACATGGAACATCGCTTCGTCAGAGGTATCTTCCGCGCACACGAGAAGTGAAAGCATACTGAACGACATACGTCATCGCGCGGTGGATATCACCCCGAGAAAAGTCGGAAGGAGGATTTAATAGAACAATGGCGTGCAGACCCAGAAGTTGTTGCTACAAAGCAACTCCTGGGACGGCCATAAGAGAATTTGTGCGATTTCTTAACCAGTATTCAATGTCAGAACACTAATTTTAATCCTCGTTTAGCAACATGTACCATCTCCCTGGACATCATCGTCCCAGGGAGTCAAACATACCCGTCCCATATACTGATTCACGTCCTTCAAGTCGAGTAGAGTCTCAACCATCGCAAGGTCCTTCCCAGAAACGGAGTCCACCGCGGATCAAGAAATCCACTCGACTACTTCAATATCAGGCAACGTTTCCAACAGCGAACACAATCGGCCGCCGTGTTTCCAAATATAACTGTTGAACCCCGGTATGTGCTCCGATATGAAATGCATATTCTGTTTACATGTTTTAATAGTCCGATGAGGCTTCGACTCCATCCGAGCATACCAATCATTCAACCCTCGAACTTCTAAGTCCAGACGCGGCACTTCGGCCCTTCCCCCCGTCTCAACGAAGAACGTTCCCGGACATCCGAAAGACATTCACAAAGACTCCACAGCACCTACCAGTCGACTGCACCTACGCAGCCTTCATGGCCAGCAGGGTTCGTGCCCGTTTCAGGGGCACCACCCGAACCGGTCTCTCAATATCCTCGCTCAAGAAGTCGAGGACCTGATGAACATTACCAGATGTCGCCTATTCCTGAGGGTATCACATACCCTAATTCGCCGCTGCGTGCTCCGTCGTCTCATGGACATCGTCGCCTGCAAGAGTCTGAGTCTGAATCGAGCTCGCCGGCACCTCTTGAGAGACCGATATCACTTTTTTCTGATCAGGATGGGTGAACAATGAATATTCTGTTATTTTTTGTATTTGTAGATTTGATTTTGACACATTCGCGCACTGTCCTTACACTACTGTATGAACTCGTCTTTTCTTTCCAGCCAGTGACTTTTTAGATGCGCTTGTTAGTATGCGGTCCTTGGGTATAGCTTTGATCATCGGCAACTACCACCAAACTATGATAGGGGTTCTGGCTGATGACTCGCCAGTAACTCACGTCATTGGAGACCCTTCGACGTCAAGCAGTGCTACTGATCGATGGCGATGATCTACGAAGACGACTGATCGAGATAGAGAGGAATAGAGTGCTTGGACATGTGTCGAAACTTTAGCTGTCTTATTAGTAAGCCGTTGCTTCATACTCGGTGGCACTGGCTTACTTTTCTTTCATTTTAAACTCTTCCAACACACGAAGCTCAGGGCCCTTACAGCGTGCTAATCATGATGCTATGCTCACCCTAATTTACGGAACACTGTTCTGTCTGATCCGTGAATGTTTGACTTGAGTCAATCATTCAATGCCAGTGACAGAATAACAGCAATACGCATACATCCCTCAGTTCAGAAGAGTCACTGACATCCGCGAAAAGCCCTCATTCAGACTCGATTTAGACTCATCCGAATTCGCACCAGAGCTTGCACCTGTAGATAATGGGATCTTGCGAGGTACAGACCATGCCGCGGGCGAACTCATTGGAGATTCGTCATATAGGAGCAGCTGGCTGTGGATATGGACCCTGCATCCGAGAAGTAAGGAATGTTTTTTTATAATGGTGGTTTGCGCACGCTCTGCATTGCTTACAGAAAATTACTCCAGGAGGATGGGTTCTTGCACTGGCTGCTCACTCTTAATACGCTATTGAAATTGTGAAGTGCTCGTTGCATGCCGATAGCGCTCAGGAGCTACGGCAATGAAGGACAGCATATTACAGAACCCCCCTATCCCAGAAGCCATTGCGATTTGTCATTCTGGAATTGAGCTCTGGATACTCTCCGTCTTCTCACAGGATAAGCTGCGGACGGATCGAGATTGATGAGTGTTTTCTCTCCCTTTTGTTTCACGTCTCCTGGATCTTGTTATGGCCCAAGGTTCTCTCCTGAAGCAAGATATGGAAGTCGTATTTCTATCTGCTGATACTCCTGAAGGCATTGGCAATTGTGGGTCATACGTCGATTCTGAGCTCCACCTGCCTCGGAAACAGTGGAACGCGGGTTTGTCCTTGGCGCTAAAGCTTTTGCGGTTCGTTCAGTTTCGGAATTTTGCTGTAGCAAGTTCACGAACAAAATGTACCCTATATGATCTCCACCCGCAAGTTCGGACTCGTCAGTGAAAGACCTATTGGCATCCTAGATACAATTCTTATCACTCAGCATCCGATATGTGCATGAACAGTGTTGAGGCGTCTGTGCAAGATTGTTTTGTAGTTCAGCGCTGCACTGGTAACGCGTTTGCAACCTGGAAACCGTGTGCACCAGTCCCCCCTCAACAGATTATAGACGAATGAAGTCTATATCGTTTCTTCTTACTATGATTGTGCATGTTCATTCATTGTTTTCTTGGTTTACGCATTTGACAGGTCTAACCAGCTATTATTATCGCAGCTATCCCACGACACTTTGACCAGTGCTACAAATGTATCGAGAGTCGATTATCATTGCATTGAATCTATGCTCGGACATCTGGTGGCTAGCATAGACCTCTTTGGCTGCCGTTCAGAGGACAACCAAAAGCGCTGAGTGAAACAAGTCCCCAGCATCTGGTACCTACTCTCTCCTCTTAAAGTTAATCCCCATGGACGGTGAGGCTTTCTCATTTTGATGTGGGCAGCTATGTGCGCTTATCTTGATTTCGGCGATACTGCAGCGGACACCCTACTGTAAGTATCCTGCATTCAACAAAAAAGATACCATTGTACAGTGGTGGGCAATAGCCACACTGCAACTGTGGAACAATTTCTTATGTCAGTTCTTGTCCACCACAGAGCAGCCGATCGAGTCAATAACACAATGGCCTCCACAAGTGGACATCCACCCAAACAAAACCTGTCGATCTGTGGATTCTTATACAATGGGTTATATAAGACGGATCGTGGCAAATGGTTGAGCGCTACCAACAGCTCTTAATCATGCATAGCGCTCTTGCAGTCGACGATATCGTTTACAACATACTACAACATGTCAAGTCCTCCGGGACGGACCTGGTAAACGTGGCAATGACCTGCTCCACGTTATCAGAACCCGCCCTCGATATGCTGTGGCGTGAACAGTCAAATTTGGGACCCCTCATAATGTGTCTACCGCAAGACACCTGGGAGGTCACGGAGAATCGTACTATTGTAAGTGATGTCTGCCATTTGACTCTTGATAAGACGATGCTCACCGTACTCCAATTTGTAGACATTTTCCCGCGAGCCGCTACTTACGGAATGGGAGCGCGTCAGAATCAATGCGTCAAGGATACGCAGGATTATTAGTCGCAATTGTTTTAAACGATGCTCCGAGACCAAGTGGCCCGGTCCTACGGCGACTTTTCGAGCTCTTTCCCGCCTGCCGTACTCTTCCCCAACTTGTGTGTATTTCATTTCGATGCGGTGTCCTCGTCTGCCGGAGATTCGTTCGGACTTCTTGCTACTTTCGCCAATTCTTCTTGCCCGGACTGGAAACCCTGGCATTTAATATACCGTCAAGAGTCCCGACGTATGAGGTAGAGCAATTGATTGATGCTCTTCCCGCGGAAGCGTCTGGCCTGCGGCAACTGTCGATAATGACGGCCCAGGGTCTCTCGGCCTGTCGTTTTGTGATACCAAAGCTACCAAAGTTGATTCGACTGTCTATGCGCGCATTCGACATGAGCCTGATGACGCAGAACATTGCCAATATCCAGCATTCGCGCTGTCTCCAAAGCCTGACACTTACTTTGCACGGACTATCTGATATGGAAAACCAACTATCAGGTAATATGCCACTCGAATTGAGTACCCTCAAACGCCTCTTTCTCCGTGGCCCTGGCTTGCAAAATTGCACATCCTTCCTTCTTCAAGTTGCCACCCCACAATTATCAGTCATCGAGATTGGCACGTACCGTACATCTGCCAACCCAGAAGAAATCACCGCGTTCATCGAATCCCTATCCACGTCTTGCCAAACATTTGGATCCCTGGAAAAGATTTCTGTGGTCGACTGTTCGCCCGGCCAGTGGTGGGAGCACGAGTCTCAAAGCGAACTCCATTCTCGGATTTTCCGGCCTTTGCTCCGGTTCAGAAGGCTGTCGACTGTCGAGTTTGTTGACATTGGAAAATTCCGCCTTGACGACGCGTTCATCGAGGACGTTGCAGCTGCTTGGCCGTATCTTCGTGTACTGAAGTTCGTCTCAGAGAAAGTCAGCGATTGCGACGTCACCTTTACCGCAATGCTTTCATTGGCGTCAAGGTGCAAGTTGCTGCGTTGCCTACAATTAACGTTCGATGCCACACATTTTCCGACACTTCCCTGTGCGCCGGATGGGACCCGGGAACTTTGGACCACGCAAACAGCCCTCAGCGAGCTGCATGTCGGACGCTCGAAGGTGTCGGCAGGGTCACAATTCCACCTCTTCCTAGCTGTGGTGTTTCCAAATCTAGTTGATCTCTCCCGGTATCATTCGGCGTATCGTTTGGCCGATGGCATTGTATGGCGCCAATTAAAAGAAGCATGGGAACAACTGGCGATCCATCTGGAAAACATTTCCTGCCGTGCCAGCCTCCTGGCAGAACTGCCTAGTGCAACTACAGCCTTAGGTGGAGGAGGACCAAGCGAGGGATGAGGACCAAGCGGGGGATGAGGAATGGGAGGGGAGGATAATGATGACTTACTGTGAGGATCATAGGAGATCTCAGTGTAACCCGGTCGGAGCTCTACACGATACGTTATGTGCTCTGTATGCTTATGTTCCTAGTATTGGTGTGTGCCTGAAAGTGGCAACACGTGAACAAATGTAAATTACGTCGTGGTTCACTATGTTCGCTGTACATTTATAGGTCTGATGACCGCTTTGAATCAAGTCCTATCGTTTCATCGGGCTTATACTAAGAGCTATAGAACGCCATGGAACATATACTCAGGGGATTTGGCGTGTCCTGCTGTCAAACCTGACCCTGCCATCCGAATAGTGATACATAAGCACGAGAAGTGCGAACCTCCGTGAATCGGTGATATACGATGGGTTTTGGCCAGCCTATAGTTTCGAGGAGTATCCGTTGAACGATCAAATCTGAGACGAGCGCAAGGGCAAAAAGCCAGAGCGAACACAGCATAAAAAAAGAATACAGTACAGTACAAGCCCCACAGAATACATCTGACACAGAAGAGTACGTGCGCATACACTCCCCTGGCACAACAAAAAACCTCCAAATACAACCTACATATTTTTACTTTTTGCACCCATAAATATAAACCACTTCCGAAATGATATAGTTGTTCGAGGATTCCTTAGTGGTATCGCGCTCGATCTGTTTCCCTCTTTTATTCGTCTCCGGACCTACTTTTTCGACTCGTACCGGTTCTGCGCCCTAGACGCTCTGCACCAACGATCTACCCAAAGACATCGCCCCAGATGCCCGATTCACACGGCCTCGCAGCCCAGTGGTCGACAACAGTCCGCGCGCCGCCACACCCACCCCGGGTGCAGCTGAACAGTGCGAAGTCCAGGACAAGTACGATTCCATGCGATCTACGCGCAGACGCACATGATTAGCGCCACCAAAACCAGTCAAAATATAGCATGGCAGACGTACGATAAGTTCGCGAGTGTAATCGTCAAACGGCTTCCGACGTTCGGGGTTCTTCGGACTCAGAATTAGACTTGCGTTAAGACAGGAAATGTAATCTGGGGGCGTTACCCTTGTTCGTCCATGAAGTCTACGCTGATGTCTTGAGAGAAAGGCAGCTGCTGCAGGCTGCGAATAACATCCATTAGTGTGGCTGTGACCGGATCGATGTCATGCATGTTCTCGAAATAAGTATCGCCGATACCAGGGGCGCCATATGCGGTGTCGTCATCACGCTTCCTCGCCTCAAGGAGACTTTGAGGGGGGTGGGAGAAGAGGGATGCAGAATATGTGTACGGATACGAGGTGTGCAAGAGCGTACAGTGTACGTGAACCCATACCGAGTATAGTAATCCTGAAAATGAGGGTCAGTGTCGGGATGGGAGACAGGAAACGAGAGAAATGCAACGCACCTCGCTTGGTGCTCCCCTTGCATACCTGACTTGTAACTTGGTTAAATTGGGAAACGCGCGACGATGGCCAGCACGACTTCGTCGTCCCAATCTCCCACGAACAGGGAGAGCTCTTGCAACCCTCGACAAGTAAGAGTGCACTTCTACAAATGCTTGGTAGAGTGGCGTGAGCACAACCTCATCGCGAATATCGAGCTTGACAATTTTGCGTCCGGAACAAATAGAAGAGATGGCAGATAAAGGGGCAGAAACAGCACAGAGAGCTGGAAGAGCGCTTGGTGACAGTGAAAGAGCGGGAACGTGGTTTCGCAAGATGAGAGTGCGGAGGGAGGGAAGACTCTCAAGGAACGAGATGAAGCCCGGCGGAGCTCTAGGGCGGTCTTTATGGATGGGGAACTTGACGTCAAGAGCAGTGAGCGGGGAAGGTGGGAAGGAAGATGTGAAAACGCGATGTAACCAGACAGTGTGGTCATATGTGAGGGTGCGGATGGTGGGGACTCTTGCAAGCATTCGTAGACGGGTACGGGGATTCCGAGGATTAGTGTCGTCGTCATTAGATGGGAATACAGCGCGAATATCAAGGAGGGTGAGGGATTGAAGTTTCAGAGAAGTGTGGTCATTATCTGTATAGACACCAGCGAAGTGAACGGTGCAGTGCACAACTGCTAAATCACGCAAGTACGGAAGGTCGCGCAGAAATGGAGTGAAAAATCTCGCGGGAGAAGCATACCGCGGAAGACGAGCTGTCTGAGAGAGGTGAAGGACGTGACTTGAGTGAGGAGATTGTCGTAGACGGTAGCGTCCGCAAGGAAGCGTGGTTGATAGGCATCCTTTATTTGGAAGAAGCGATACCTGTTTGTTTGCCGGTTGAGGGGAATAGGCGTCCAGTCGTCAGCTTCCGTCAAGGAAACGATAGCGACAGCTTCTTTCAGCTGCTCCACGGTGCGTTCTACGAGGGGGGATATACCAAGAAGAAGAGCGCGAGGTGAAGGCTGAATGGAAGACAACGCTGAGTACGCCGTTACAAACGATGTAGGGGACGTCAGGATCAGATGCTTGTAGAGAAGGCGAATGGCGATTGCATGAAAGCTTTTCGAGGTCAAGACAACGTTACGAAGCGACTGTGAAGGCAGATACTCGAAAATTGAAAGCCAGAGTTCATTTGGAAGCGTCATTGAATAGACGACTGTCGACGAGGACGCAGCTGTAGACAAAATCTTCATGCACAATCTTAAGTACTTAGTACTTACTAGCAAGTTACAAGGTCCGTTCTTCTACTATGTATCACGTGATTGATCAATGTTTCGGACTTGGAAGGCTGTTAGCGCCGAGACGCGCGTTTGACGAGTGAAATGCAAGTTCGATGGGAATTTGAATAGATACAAGAAGACGGTTTTGACGGAGTATCGATGAGACTTTTAGAGACGGGCAGCACTTGTATATGCCCAAGGCTTACTAAATGATGAAAGGATAAAGGCAAAAATGCCCTGGTCAAAACACGAGCAAATACATATTAATCTTGATCAATGCTTGAGCCTTGGCGTGGCGAATTTAATTGGTTACGCGTCGTCTCTATGATACTCTATCACGACTCTCACGAGAGCGCACTCATGCTTTCAGAGGCTGTGACAGCGCAACCCTGTCCAGTTCATGGTGGGGGACGCTTTGATAAGGCCGAGGCGCGGTCAAGCCTTGACTCGGAAGAGCGGGAGTCATATTCACTTAGTATCAAGGCGGATGGTCTACAAGACCTTTGCATCACCATCGAAGACAAGCTGATTCAGTTCTCTCCACCAAAGCCGCTGTGCAAACGTTCTTGCCCATCTGTCCGTGGAACCGTTGTGATCTCAGGCTGCCTGACTTGCCTAGCAAGTCTCGATGGTTTGGACTGTCAGTCGCGGCCAATCGTTCGCCTAGCACAGCCTTTTGGCGCTCTCTTCCTAGCCCAGCAACGTGGTTGAGGGTACAAAAGAGTCGCTGAGGGTCGCAATATCATCGCACGAGTCAGGGGCGTGGCTTCTGTTTCTGACGTGCATGTAAGGACGCTTCAAGTATTGTAGTGGTAAGGATTTCTGACGCGTTTTCATTCATATCTTGACAGTTACAGTACCGCTGGTAGGCATTTGTATCATGCTTTCGCTGACTTACAACAAGAGAGCGAGCCATCACAGTTGTATCATCGAATCGCTACTGAGGGAGCCAGCTGAGAAGCTGTTGTTATATCAACTCACTGTGCGTCAATTACGCTTCGCCTGACTTCCACGCGCAACAGGCTATCCCTCAGGCTTTACTAGTTCACTAGTCACTTGACGCTCAATCTGACGCTCGACTGGGCGGTTGGCGCTAGGCGAGTATGAGTGCCGATGGCCGGGACAACTTTAGTATCGATGTTAATATTATCATCTCTTTCTCTCGTTCCGCGCCTGCTTAGCCAGTCCGGTGGGAAATCTCTTTCACGGCTACATTGATACATACCGTCGCTTATCGAACTGATCAGGCCTGGGGCCCACAAAAGCCACGACAGATCCGATCCACTCCCTTGGCTGCCATTGGTGGACTTTCCTCCCAGACTATTTCCTTGACCAAGCTTATGAGGGTACCACGAGTTCCAACGCAAGGCATGTAGTAAGGAGCTAGAATTAAACAAAATGAAATAACCAATACAGTAGACGTATAGATGAATGGATCATACGCAGAACATCAACAATTAACCTACATATAACAAGTATAACCTACCATATTTACGACGAGTTACACGCCATGACATGGTGAATAGCCATGTCAACACCGAAATACTTAGACGCCAAGTTCGACATGTTTCCCTATTTTCATTCCTTCATTCTCTATACCCTTTTCGTCTTGATTGCCAATTCTGCCCCAACGCATTGCGAACTAATAATCTCCTAGTCACGTCACCGTGAATATTGTCGGTGGGGACAGGGTTATTGATATCCAGTGTCACGTGCTTTTGATTCAGCATTTTTTATGATATCTGCGAGTGACCTCGCGTGGCAAGGTGGCGACTCGAAAACGTCGCCAAAAATGCCTGATTCGCACTGCCTCGCAACCCAGGAGTCAGCAGGGTCCGCGCGTCGCCACACCCACCCCGGGTGCAGCTGAACAGTGCGAAGTCCAGGACAAGCACGGTTCCAAGCGATCTACGTGCAAAGACGGACATGATCAGAAAATCCAAAAGCACGGCCCGGACACAACATAGTAGACGTACGACAAGTTCACGAGTGTAATCATCAAATGGCTCCGTCTCCGACACTTGAGGTTCTTCGAACCCGGGCTCAAAGTCGTGATTATTATCGGCAAATTGGTCGAGATGCTTCTGATGCTCGGCAACCGTGCACCCTTGGCACGGCAACCCGACGGGAGTCCCATGGCAGCAATACACAGTTACGGTGTACGCGTCCATGTCTATGTCCACATCCAAGTCCATGTCGGTGCCTTGATAGATGGCAGGAAGTAAATTGTGAGGGTTGCGAGCGCGGCACCGGTAGGGTACGCCATAATAATCCTCGCTGTTATCCTGCTCCAGGCTGGTATCTGTGTCCAGATCGATGTCGTGCATGCTCTGGAAATAAGTATCGTCGATACCAGGAGCCCCATATGCTGTGTCATCATCAAGGTTGTTCGTCTCGAGGAAATTTTGAGGAGGTGGGGGCAGAGGGATGCAGAAGATGTGCACAGATACGAGGTGTGGAAGAGTGTACAGTGTACGTGAACCCATACCGATGATGGTGTCCTGGAAATGAGGGTCAGCGCCGGCGAAAGAAACAGAAGGGAAATATAACGCACCTCACTTGGCCCTCCTCTTGCATACCTGACTTGTAACTTGGTTAAATTGGGAAAATGTGCGACGATGGCCAGCATGAGTTCGTCGTCCCAGTCCCCTACGAATAGCGAAAGCTCTTGCACCATCGACAAGTCGGAATGCACTTCTGCAAATGCCTTGTAAAGTGGCGTAAGCACAGCCTCATCGCGGATGTCGAGTTTAACAATGCTACGGCCGGAACAGAGAGAAGTGATGGTAGAGAAAGGGGCAGAAATAGCACAGAGGGCTGGAAGAGCGCTCGACGACAATGAGAGTGCGGGTACGTGGTTTCGCAGGATAAGAGTGCGGAGGGAGGAAAGAGTCTCGAGGAACGGGATGAAGCCCAGCGGAACTCTGGGACGGTCTTTCTGGACGGGGAACTTGACGTCGAGAGCAGTGAGCGGGGGAGATGGGGAGGAAGATGTGAAAGCGCGGTGTACCCAGACGGTATGATCATATGTGAGAGTGCGGAGGGTGGAGGCTTTTGCAAGCAGGCGTAGACGGGTACGGGGAAGATTCATGTCGTCATCATCGGATCGAGAAGTAGCGCGAATGTCAAGGAGGGTGAGAGTTTCGATTTTCAGGGAAGTGTGGTCAATATCTGGAGGGGCACGGACGAAGGGAACGGTGCAGTGCACGACCGCCAAATCGCGCAAGTGCGGAAAGTCGTGTACAATGGGAGTGGAAATTGCCTGGGAGAATCATACCGCGGAAGACAAGCTGTCTGAGAAAGGTAAATGAAGTCACTTGTGATAGGAGAGTGTTGTAGAGGGTTGTATCCGCAACCAGGCTTGGTCGGTAGGCATCCTTGATTTCAGAGAAAAGAGACCTGGTTGATTGGCGATTGTCATTAACGTTGACAGTAATTGGTTTCAACCCGTCAAAGGAAACGACAGCGACAGCTTCTTGTAGTTGCTCTACGTTGCGTGCGAATGGGGAAATACTAAGAAGAAGAGCGTGCGGTGAAGGCTGGATGGAAGATAACACGGAGCGAGCCGTTACAAATGATGTCGGGGACGTCAGAATTAGATGCTTGTAAAGAAGACGGATGGCGACTGCATGAAATTTCTTCGAGGTCAAGACAACGTTACGAAGCGACCGCGAAGGCAGATATTCGAAAATTGGAAGCCAGAGTTCATTTGGAAGCGTCATCGACGAAGTCACTTTCGACGAAGACGCAGCTGTCGACATTGACGATGTCATCCTTATGCACGATCCAAATTGCAAGTTACGAGAATCAAGCTCCTTTATGGCTTCACGTCAGATGCCGACACCAAATAAAGGCACACACTTTTTGTAATTATATCGTCTTTCTATTCCATATCAATGTGTGTACCATATCATGTAGTAAGTGAACTGCATGCAATAGTCATGTGTAACGTATCGACAAGGACAAAGTAAGCAAGTGTAGGGTATCAAAATGAATCTTGCTTGATCATATCAACCAACTGTTTTGCGACTTCTTTAGATATCCCGCAACGCTTCGTGAGATGAGGGACAAGATCCTTGTTTTTAATATGCAAACCCCCTCCAAGTAGCTCCTTCAGCTTACGCATGAACGAGACAAACAAATTGTCCCCTCCGATCCATGCTTGCCTCTGCCCGTCAGCAACATAGGTCTTCACAAGTTCGCGGATCGTGGCGCGCGATTGTTCATAAAGATTTTTGTGTCTGCCTTCCAGATAATTAGCGGCCGTGATGCACGCGTGACCAGTGACATTGATCTGATATTTGTCGAGGTGGGCATGTTCTCGATCCCACCAGTCCTCCATCCTCTGCTCTCTCTCGAGGTTCGTAATCACAAGAACAATGGGAACCTTCTTCTCGCAGAGGAATTCGTGAAAGAGTCGGTAGTTGCTCTGGAGCATACCAGAGACTCTGCCGGCGCGCATACAGAACAAAAGCAAATCAATGCCGCCTTCCGATTCCAATTTCTTGATAAGCCGATAGGCGTTCTCGACGGACTCAAGATATTCTTTGATTCCAAGCTGCGGTTCCTCGAGTCCAACGGTATCGAAAACCTTATAGGACACGCCGTCGAATTCGATGGGATATTCTCGCCACTGCAGCGTACAGCGTTGCATGCCAGGAGATGTGTGTGCTATATCCTTTCCTGCCATGAGGTTGACGACGGAGCTTTTGCCTGCACCTGCCTCTCCAAAGAGTACGATATTTTTAGTCTTCCTAATTCATTAATGTTTAGCAACATACGGAGCAACACTTATATGGGGACCAAGCACATACCTTGCGAGAGGAATAGTAGTCACTCTGGGGGGTCCCAATATTCTGCGGGCAACGCTGTTCAATGAGGTTGCAGACGGCGCGGTATGACTGTTCGCGGCGCCGCCTGTGTTCATCTGTGTCAGCTTGATCGATGGTCACCGCGGTAATACACGCGTGGCAAGCAAAGTTCATTCCAAGGTCTGAGATGGATTTCTCGTTATTCCTCCACCAATCTTCCATTTCTGGTTCTCGGTCTTCTAGGGCTGTGACGACAAGGACGATAGGCACTCCAACTTTTCCCTTCAATTCGGAGCGCACTAACTTGTAGTTGCGCTGGAGCGCCCGGGCGTCCTGTGTGCCTTGTACGCAGTATATGAGAAGATGAATACCCCGGTTCTTCTTAAGAGTTCTAAGAAGCGTCTTCAGAGCTGTCCTCGCTTGAGCAGTGGGGACTGTCCCCTGGGGGCCTTCATCAAGACCTGCGGTCTAGTTCAGTGACGCCCACAAAAAGTGGCAAATTATACTGACCGGCTGTGTCGAACAGCTGTACCTTCACGGTTTTGTCCTGAGTCA
Source organism: Suillus subalutaceus (assembly GCF_016647625.1). Classification (NCBI taxonomy): domain Eukaryota; kingdom Fungi; phylum Basidiomycota; class Agaricomycetes; order Boletales; family Suillaceae; genus Suillus; species Suillus subalutaceus. The sequence continues at coordinate 17,414 of NW_024540524.1, read as the reverse complement.
TAACGTCGTGCTCGTATACAGTAGGTTCAGTTGTGCATCCAGTGGCGTCGCGGGATGTCGGCGCCTTTTCCTTCCCAATAATCAAGTTGACCAAGGAACTTTTACCAGAACCTGTGTCTCCAACTATGACAACATTGCATGTGTCTGCGCGACGGAAAGCTTCCTCGACTCGATGATAGTTGAGGGAAACTGCAGTCTGATCTGAGGAGTGAGACTGATTTCCAATTGAGGTCACGCTGAGGAAAATCCAAAGACCACATACGGTGAAAGATGCTCTCGCAGGAGACCGTAGCGGCATTGCAAACGTCGAAAACAATGAAAAAGATTGTCTTGACTTGCGTCGTCGATGTTTTTGAGTATTGATCCTGCCTTCAGTCGCCGATTCGTTAGAACATGATGTGTCCAGGCGCCTGGCAGATTTGAAAATCGATCACGACGCCTGGATTCAGCATGTTCCATGCATGCGAGCAAGTCATTGTCATGGTATGGTATGTAGTTAGCTTCGAATACCCTGCCAGGTGCCGTCCTGGAGTACTCGTGCCAGCGAGTCTTCTGAGTATGACAAATAATTAATAAACGGTTATATTCTTACGTTACTCTACTGCTTATGGCTTGGCAGCCGAATGGTGTGCCAGTAACAGGTAACAGGGCATCGTGACACTCCATTCGAAGAAGGTATGTAAGTAGTTGTTCTTTGGCAAAGGCCGGCCGATGGTTGACTCTGAGGATCTGATTGAAATATGATAACGTCAGGCTGGCCTGACGTCCACGTCAAGTTCAAGTGCAATGCCTTTCTCGCATGCATGGAACATGCTGAATTCATACGTCGGGATCGATCTTCAAATCTGGCGCCTGGACACGTCCGTCATGTTCTAACGAATCGGGGACTGAAGGCAAGACCAATACTCAAAAACATCGACGACGCAAGTCAAGACACCCTTTTTCGTTGTTTTCGATCTTTGCAATGTCGTCGGCTGTTTGGAGAGCATCCGAGTCGTCCACCGTATCCGTATGTGGTGTCTAGTTCTTCCTCAGCACAAAGTTAACTTGAAGTCAGTCCCATATCCCAGTTCAGAGTTCGGCTGACCATGGTTACCATCATCGTCTGGATGCTACCATTGTTGAAGAAACAGGCGCTGATCGAAGTTCCTTAGTCAATTCGACCACTGGGATGAAAACGGCGCCGATGTCCCCCGATGCAGTGTCTTCTTCCGAGGCTGGGAGAGCATCGTTCACTGAATCCGTATGTGGTCTCTGGCTGTTCCCGAGCGTGAAGTTAACTTTAAGTCAGTCCCATGACTTAGATCAGAGTGCAACTGACCACAGCTATCATCGAGTCGAGGATGCCTCGCATTGCACAGACGCATGCAATACTTCTGTTATCGGAGAAACAAGAGTTGGTAAAAGTTCCTTAGTGAACTCGACTGCTAACACACAAACGGCGCCGATGTCCCTCGACACAATGTCATCGTCTCCTCTTGACGCTGGGAGAATATCGTCCACCGAATCCGTATGTGATGTGTGGCTCTTCCTCAGCATGATGTTAACTTGAAATAAGCTCCATGCCTCAGTTCACAGTGCAGCTAGCCACCGCTCGGATCAAGTTGAGGATGCTTCACATCGCGCAGACACGTGTCGTGCTACCACTGTTGAAGACACGGGCGCTTGTCAAAGATCCTGGGATGACCTGACCACTGGAACGCAAAGGGAACCATCGTCTCGCAGCGCAATGCCGCCACCACCTGGGAGAGCATTGTCCACAGTATGTGGTGTCTGACGCTTTCTCACCACGATGTTAACCCGAAGTCAGTCCAACATCTCAAATCAAAGCGTTGCTTTCCCCACCTTTAATCCAGTCGGGGAAGCTTTATGTTACACAGACAAAAGCAAGGCTGTCGGGCCTGTTATTGTTAGAGACACAGGAGCTGGTAAAAATTACTGGCCCAACTGGCCCAACTGGTTGATTACGGTCCACACCCCGGGTCGGGGTGCGGCTTACCCCCACTATCGTCGGATTGAGGGAAGCTTTACGTCGCACGGACACATGCAATGTTGTCATAGTTGGAGACACAGGTGCTGGTAAAAGTTCCTTGGTCAACTTGATTATTGGGAAGGAAAAGGCGCCGACATCCCGCGACGCCACTGGATGCACAACTGAACCTACTGTATACGAGCACGACGTTATGACTCAGGACAAAACCGTGAAGGTACAGCTGTTCGACACAGCCGGTCGGTACAATTTGCCGCTCTTTGTGGGCGTCACTGAACTAGACCGCAGGTCTTGATGAGGGCCCCCAGGGGACAGTCCCCACTGCGCAAGCGAGGACAGCTCTGAAGATGCTTCTTAGAACTCTTAAGAAGAGCCGGGGCATTCATCTTCTCATATACTGCGTGCAAGGCACACAGGACGCCCGGGCGCTCCAGCGCAACTACAAGTTATTGCACTCCAAAGTGAAGGGAAGAGTGCCTATCGTCCTTGTCGTCACAGCTCTAGAATACCGAGAACCAGAGATGGAAGACTGGTGGAGGGATAACGAGAAATCCATCTCAGAACTTGGAATGAACTTTGCTGGCCACGCGTGTATTACCGCAGTGACCATCGATCAAGCTGACACAGATGAACACAGGCGGCGCCGCGAACAGTCATACCGTGCCGTCTGCAACCTCATCGAACAGCGTTGCCAGCAGAATATTGGGACCCCCCAAAGCGATTACTATGCCTCCCACAAGGTATGTATTTGGTCGCTAGGTCCCACTTGCGCCATATTAAGCTAAATATCGATAAATTAGGAAGACTAAAAAACATCGTACTCTTTGGCGAGGCGGGTGCAGGTAAAAGCTCAGTCGTCAATCTCATGGCAGGAAAAGAGATAGCTCTCACATCTCTTGGCATGAAACGCTGCACGCTGCACTGGCAAGACTATGTCATCGACTTCGATGGAGAGTCTTATAAGGTGTTTGATACCATTGGAATCGAGGAATCGGGACTTGAAATGGAGGAGTACCTCGTGGCAGTCGCAAACGCCTATAGGTTCATCAAGACGTTGGATGCAGAAGGCGGCGTTGACCTTCTTTTGTTCTGCATTCGCGCCGGGAGATTCACTGCTGCGCTTCAGAGCAATTACCGGTTCTTTTATGAATTCCTCTGCGAGAAGAAGGTTCCCATTGTTCTTGCGATTACGAACCTTGAAAGAGAACAGAGGATGGAGAACTGGTGGGATCGAGAACATAGCATCTTCCCCCGATTTGGAATCCACGTCGCTGGTCATGCATGCATTACTGCCGCCAATGGATTAGATGGCAGGCACCAGCAACTTTATGAAGAATCGCGCATTGCAATCCGCACCCTTGTCACGAATTATATCATTGGCGACCACAATGGCGTAGTATGGACAGGAGGGAACAATGTGTTCGTATTGTTGGTGCGTGCGCTGAAGAAGCTTCTTGTAAAGAATACGCATATCAGAAAGATGAACCTTACCGGTCAACTCACGAAACGTTGCGGTATGCCTCGAGAAACTGCAGGACAGTTGGCTGATATGATCGAGCAAGGGGAGGTCAGAGTAGATACAGCTTGACTTGCGTCTTTTTTTCCTCTTCTGCTTGCAGATCATCGATATCCTTGAAGGATACAGATCTAGGCGTTTCTTATTCCCGCTTCCTTATCACTGCGTACAATACAATCGATTATCTCTCCCAATTTGAATATAAACGTTGTTCGGGATGGAGCACACTGTTTTGGGAAATTCACGGCATTCTATCGCCTTCGAAGGTCAGCAAGTCGTTCTGGCGCCCTTTACACACTCTTCAGCTAGCGCTGAACACACTCACTGGCAGAGCTACTAGTACTTTACAGTCGAAATGTCAGAGATCCAACCCATGATTGCGCCGCAGGAGGACGGTTCTGGTAGTGTACCAGAAACAGCCGCACATGAATCACGGTCCACTACATCCGACGCCCATACACACCAGGAGGTGGGACTCGGAGAGTATCGGGAGTAGAATCGTTTCCTACCAGTGCGCACTATCGTTGTTCTGGCTTGATTGACTTGTTTATGTTTCTGATAGATTGCAAATGTCTTCCGTATCCGAGTCATGAAGCAGTCTGTTCCACATAATACCGCTAAGATCGCCAAGGACTCGGATGCCAAGGAGTGCGTCCAGGAATGTGTGATGGATGTTAAACAAATTACACTCTTGGCATAAATTGACACTCCATCCAGACTAGTAGCCAGACTGTCTTTGTATTAGTAGTGTAATACCCTAGTGTCCGTCATGCTAAACCACACGTGGTAATCATGTATGATGTATCGACGAGGACAAAATAAAGAAGCGTAAGGTAAGTATCAAAATCATGATGGTTCTTACTTGATCATATCAGCCAACTTTTTTGCGACCTCCTTGGATATCCCGCAACGCTTCGTGAGATGAGGAACAAGATCCCTTCTGCTCACACGTGGACTTCCTACAAGTAACTCCCTGAGCTTGCGCATCAACGAGACGAACAGGTTATCCCCTCCTATCCATGCTTGGCGATGCCCGTCAGCAGTAAACTGCTGAACGAGCCCACGGATTTTGAGGCGCGATTCTTCATAGCGGTCTGTCTGTGTGCCAGCTGGCAGTCTATCAGCGGCAGTGATGCACGCGTGACCAGCGACATGGATCTCATGTTTTCGGAGGTTTTCATGTTCTTGATCCCACCAGTCCTCCATCCTCTGCTCTCTTTCGAGGTTTGTGATTACAAGGACAATTGGAACCTTCTTCTCGCAGAGAAATTCGTGAAAGAGCCGGTAATTGCTCTGAAGAGTGGCGGTCATTCTTCCGGCGCGAATGCAGAACAGAAGCAGATCGATACCGCCTTGCTTGTCCAATTCCTTGATCAGTGCATAGGCGTTTTCGACGGAGTCAAGGTACTCTTCCATTCCAAGCTGCGGTTCCTCGAGTCCAACGGTATCAAAAACCTTGTATGATTCGCCACCGAATCCGATGGTGTATTCTTTCCAGCGCATCGTACAGCGGTCCATACTAGCGGATGTGGCCGCTACCTTCTCTCCCGCCATGAGGTTCACGACTGAGCTTTTGCCTACTCCACTCGCTCCAAATAGTACGATATTCTTATGCTCCTTACTAATTATTGATGTTTAGCAGGATATCGGAGCAATGCGCGTCTGACGACGAAGCACGTACCTTGCAGGAGAAATTGTAGGCACCCTGTGAACCCCCGTCCCACTCTGCGGGTAATACTGTTCGATAAGATTGCAGACAGCGCAGTATGACTGTTCGCGGCGCTTCCTGACCTCATCTGTATCACCTTCGTTAATGTTTAGCGCGGTAATACACGCGTGGCTAGCAAAGTTCATCCCGAGGTCTGAGATGGATTTCTCGTTATTCCTCCACCACTCTTCCATCTCCGGTTCTTGGTCTTCCAGACCTGTAACGACAAGGACGATAGGAACTCTTCCTTTCACTTCAGAGTACATTAACTTGTAGTTGCGCTGGAGCGCCCTGGCGTCCTGTGTGCCCTGCACGCAGTACACAAGGAGATGGATGCCCCCATTCGTCGTAAGAGTTCTAAAGAGCTTCTTCAGACCAGTCTGGGCTAGCTTGTTGGGGACCGTTCCCTCGGAGCCCCTCATCGAAGCCTGCTGTCTAGTTCAGTGACGGCCATGAAGAGCGGCGAACTATACTGACCGGCCGTGTCGAACAGTTGTACCTTCATGAACTTGTTCTGAGTCACGACGTCATGCTCGTACACGGTGGTTTCGGATGTACATCCCCTGGCGTCAGGGGATGTTGGCACTGCCTGCGTCTTGGTAATCAAGTTGATCAAGGAACTTTTGCCAACGCCTGTTTGTCCAAAAATGACAACATTGCATGTGTCCGTGCGACGTGAAGCTTCCTCGAGTCCGAGACATTTACAGCCAGCTGCGTTCTGATCTGCGGTATGGAACTGACCTCAAGTAAACTTCATCTGAGCAAGAGCCAGACGACACATACTATGGACGATTGTCTCTCAAATGGCGGCATTGCCACGTCGAGGGACGCCAGGGTCACTTTCTGCTTAATCATCCAGTTGGGTCAGTAACGTTTACTAGTGCCTATGTTTCCAACGATGACAGCATTGTCACGGTGGTGTGCGTCTGTGCAATGTGGGGCATCCTCGACTGGATGACAGCTGCGGCCAGCTACGCTTTGTTCAAGTTCTGACGTCTGGAACTGACTCCAAGTTAATTCTATGCTGAAGAAGAGCCAGACACCACATACTGATACGGTGGACGATGCGGCACTCCTGAGAGCGGATGTCATTGCAAAGATCGGAAACAACGAAAAGGGCGTCTTGACTGGCGGTGACGGCGGTGTTTTTGAGTCTTGCCTTCAGTCCCCAATTCATTAGAATGTGACAGGTCCGCACGCTAGCTTTAAAGATCGATCCTGGTACCCTTGGATTCAGCATGTTCTGTGCATGCGAGAACGATGGGTAACATAATTATGTACTAGTACTATCGGTTACGTTCTATTTGTGATCGCCATGAGTTCATGGTACCCTGTTATCAGTCGGTTCTTACTCGGTTCTTTCGAGTTTCTCCAAACCCTGCACAGACAAAGTCCGAACATCCTCACGTCATTCACAACGAAAAGACCCCAGGCTCTGCTCAACATGTCCGCTTCAGCTTAATGCTGCGATTTTTATTTATTAAAAAATCCAATTTATTGTCTTTGGGGTCGTAGACCCTGTATTAGACATAGCCCTGAACTCGGGGGGCTTACTCCCGCTAATCTATCGTATGCTGCGATTATTATCGAGCGTATATAACGACCTCAAGATATCCTCGCTCCCCGCATGTTTCGAATTCCCTTCCCTTACTCTGTCGGTTCGATCTTCCGAGTCTCTTCATCACATGTTCAAAGTCTAAATGTCCTCACTTTTGCATGCTTCAAGCTCCTCCATGACATCTGTTGTCATTGTCTTCCTCTCATCAATGTCTTTGGATCCCTCACCTTCGTACCGTTCCCAAACCGTTCCCATATGTACCGCGCTCTCATTACTAACATGGTGGTCGTGTCATTTGTATCCTAGCGTGTAGCAATGAATATATTTTCAAGTTTACGCCAAAACGCGAAGCCTGCTCGTGGCTGTAAAATGGGGTCTTGTTGTAGGGATGGGGAGGTAATATGGACAAGCAAAAGATGAGTTAGTTTGAACCAAACGCAGAACCCTTTGCGAGGCCGGCTCATGGCTGTAAAATGCGTCAGAATGTCTTGTAGTAGGTTGGGTTGATTGAGGTTCGAGTGGCGCGCAAGCATGGTTGAAACAACGAGGCTGTATTATATTGACATAATCTAAGTACTCACCCACGAAGTGCACCGTCAAGAGTACTGAACTGCGAGATGGGAACATGGGTAAGGTGGAGTGGAAGTAGCGAGTCGTCGAACTCGCTAGTCACAACTCGGTTTGCAGTGATATAAGCGTATACAGTATGCTGCGCCGGCCACAGACACGGCTACGGTACTCCTCTTATGTCTGGGCGAAGGGCATTAGCAAGTGTGTAGGGTGATACTGGTGTGATTCTTCGGGGCGCTGGTTGCTGCAGTGCATCCTGGTGTCCATTGTCTGCGCCAGGTCGTACCACTGGATTTTGCGTGATGTGGCTGCGCTGTAATAGAGCTAAATTGCTGTTGCGAGTGAAGATGCATACCTTGACGAGTGATACTTCTCGATGCACGGTAAACATGAGTGGAATCACGATCACGAGTGCCAATGCCCAATGACACATGGACATCAATGCTCTGCGCTGCTCGGTTGTCAAAGGCTCGTCCTCTCATAATGCCACCTAGAAGTGTCAAGTTCACGCCGTCACGGTTAACATTGTGGTGAGCCTGCTCATTGCCGTTCGTGGTAGCTGGACATGCGCGCCATATATCTTCAAGAGTAATAAAGCTTGCGGGACGGTTATAGCGCTGGCAATGCAAATTTGTTGGTTTCGAGAGTACTATCCATTCAATAATAATCCCAGCATTAAGCTGAGGGAACATGTCGAGCAGAGCCTGGGGTCTCTTCGTTGTGAATGACGTGAGGGTGTTCGCCGAGACTTTGTCTGTGCAGGGTTTGGAAAAACTCGAAAGAACTGAGTATAAGGTCCGACTGATAACAGGGTACCAGAAAACCGAAAAGCAACTCACGAAATAGATAAGTATTAGTACTATCGTTCCGATTAGTACTAACCGATAGTATAATTAAATTCTGAATCCAATGACGATGACAATATTAATGTTACGGTTGGAGAATCCGACTTGGGCCAGAGTCCTGTAGGACCCCAGATCCTGATTCTCTTGGCCTGACACGCACGACGCACATGCATGCTGAGCCAGCTGACGGAGACTATTTTATATGTCCAGCACACGATAATGTACAGTTATGGATTATAAGGCAACAAGTTACTCCATATATCGGAAAACAGTGAGCCCTCCTCGCAGGCGAGTCTTTAACCGCCTCGTCTGTCCATGAGGAACACTCATTTGAATCTCAAGTCAACTCTTTCGAGTCGCAATTTACCGCGCGTTGAGCATTGTCTCAAATATAAGTATCGTCTACTTTCGGAAGAGTAGACTATCTAGTACTAGTAAGTCCAACGTCGCACCGTTCTCAGAGTTCCGAATCAACGGAAATTTGCAGATTGACAACCAACTGAACAGCAGGGGTACTACACCCGGAATCAACTCGGAATCCTTCGGACCTGCACAGCTGCAGGGACCTCCAACCCCCACTAGTGATACTACATAAATCAAAGATAACTACTTCACCCGGGTGACCCGTCGCCATGCCTTTATCGCATGGATGGAACATACTGAGTCCAGGCATCGGGATCGATCTTCGAATCTGGCGCCTGGATGCGGCATGCTTTAAACGAATCGGTAGCTGAAGGTAAAACTATTAGCACTCAAAAACACCAACAACGCAAGTCAAGGCGCCTTCTTGTTGTTTCCGATTGTTACAATGTCGTCGGCTCTTGGGAGAACATCGTCCACTGAATCCGTATGTGGTGTCTGGCTCTTCATCGACAGGAAGTTAACTTGAAGTCAGGCCCACACCCCAGATAAGAGTATGGCTAGCAGCAACCCTCATCCAGTCGAGAGTTCCCACTCTGTGATTGTTGGAAAAAACAAGCGCTGGTGGTACTAATTGGTTTAACATCTTCACCCTCGCGCTGATATCCTATAATGCAATGGCACTGGAGTCCCACAACACAATGTCGCCGTCTGGGAGACGATCATCTATAGTATGTGTTGTCTAGCTCTTGCTCAGATGAAGTTAACTTGAGGTCAGTCCCACACCGCAGATCAGAGTGCAGCTGGCCGTAAATACCTTGAACTCGAGGAAGCTTCATGTCACACAGACACATGCAATATTGTCATTTTTGGGCAAACAGGTGCTGGTAAAAGTTCCTTGATCAACTTGATTACCAAGACGCAGGCGGTGTCAACGTCCTCCGACGCCAGGGGATGTACAACTAAAACCACCATGTATAAACATGACATCGAGATTCAAAATGGTACCTTGAAGGTACGACTGTTTGACACGCCCGGTTAGTGCTGCTCGCCACTCTTTATGGGGGTCTCACCGAATTGGATCCCAGGTCTTGATGAGGACACCAAGGGAGCGGTCCCCAACGAGCAAGCCCAGACGGGTCTGAAGAAGCTTCTTAGAACTCTTATGATGAAAGGGGGTGTTCATCTCCTCGTGTACTGTGTGCAGGACACGAAGGACACCTCGGCGCTCCAGCGCAACTACAATTTAATGTACCCCGAAGTGAAGGAAAGTGTTCCTATCGTCCTTGTCGTTACAGGCCTGGAAGACCAAGAACCGGAAATGGAAGAGTGGTGGAGGAATAATGAGAAATCCATCTCAGACCTCGGGATGAACTTTGCTGGCCACGCGTGTATTACCGCTGTAACTGTTCATGAAGGTGATACAGAAGAGCTCAAGCAGCGCCGCGAACAGTCATATCACGCCGTCTGCAAACCTTATCGAACATTGTCGCCTGCAGAATGGGATTGAGGTCTCCGAGATAACCAATACTCCTCCCGCAAGGTACGTACTTAGTCTCCAGATGCTCTTTGCGCCGTACTTCGCCGAACATTGATAAATTAGGAAGACTAAAAACATCGTACTCTTTGGCGAGGCGGGTGCAGGCAAAAGCTCAGTCGTCAATCTCATGGCAGGAAAAGAGGTAGCTCTCACATCTCTTGGCATGAAACGCTGTACGCTGCACTGGCAAGACTATGTCATCGACTTCGATGGAGAGTCTTATAAGGTGTTCGATACCATTGGTATCGAAGAATCCGGACTTGAAATGAAAGAGTATCTTGCGGCAGTCGCAAACGCCTATAGGTTCATCAAGGCGTTGGATGCGGAAGGCGGCGTTGACCTGCTTCTGTTCTGCGTTCGCGCAGGCCGATTCACCGCTGCGCTTCAGAGCAATTACAGATTCTTTTATGAATTCCTCTGTGAGAAGAAGGTTCCCATTGTCCTCGCAATTACGAACCTCGAAAGAGAGCAGAGGATGGAGGACTGGTGGGAGCGAGAACATAGAGTCTTCGCTCGATACCAAATCCACGTTGCTGACCATGCGTGCATAACCGCCGCGAACAGATTGGAAGGCACACACCCAACGACTTTATGAAGAATCGCGTATCGCAATCCGCAACCTCGTCAAGCAGAATATTGCTGGCGAGCGCAACGAAGTGTGGACAGGGGGAACTTGAACAATGTGTTCGTGTCGTTGGTGCGTGCGCTGAAAAAGCTTCTGGTAAAGAACTCGCATATTAGAAAGATGAACCTTACCGGTCAACTCACGAAGCGTTGCGGTATGCCTCGAGAAACTGCAGGACTGTTGGCCGATATGATCGAGCAAGGGGAGGTCAGAGAAGATACAGCTTGACTTGCGTTTTGTTTTGCTCTTTTGCTTGTAGACCATTTTTGAAGGATACATGACATCTATGATCTAGGCGTTTCTTATTCCCGCTCCCTTATCACTGTACAGTAAAATCGATTATCTCTCCCAATTTGAATATGAACGTTGTTCGGGATGGAGTACACTGTTTTTGGAAATTTGCCGCCACCGACGGTGGGAAATTCACGGCATTCCATCGCCTTCGAAGGTCAGCAAGTCGTTCTGGCGGTGACGGATATGGCCCTTTACACTCTCTGCAGCTAGCGCTGAACACACTCAGGGCTACTTAACGGTCGAAATGTCAGAGATTCAACCCATGATCGCGCCGCAGGAGGACGGTTCTGGTAGTGTACCAGAAACAGCACATGAACCACCACAACCGACGCCCATTACAGACCAAGAGGTGGGAGAGTATCGGGAGCAGGATCGTTTCCTACCAGTGCGCACTATTGTTCGTCTGGGTTGATTGACTTGCTTATCTTTCTGATAGATTGCAAATGTCTCCCGTATCATGAAGCAGTCCGTTCCACACACCGCCAAGATCGCCAAGGATGCCAAGGAGTGCGTTCAGGAATGTGTTTCAGAGTTCATAAGTTTCATTACTTCTGAGGCTGCTGAGAAATGTCAGATGGAGAAGCGGAAAACAATTGGAGGCGAGGATATCCTGTACGCCATGGTGTCTCTAGGGTTTGAGAACTATGCGGAAACACTGAAGATTCATTTGGCAAAACTGAGACAGGTGTGTATTTCTTCCGTGACATGCTTCCATGATGGGTTGTATTAAAACTTTTGTCAGCACCAAGCAGGATCCTCGTCGAACCCGCGACAAGAGCATAGAGAAGATTGATTCTACTTTCTTGCACCCTGTACTAGATCCGTGTGCCACTGTATCAACTGCTTTCGCAATATTGCCCATGTTTTGCAACTCACTTTGCCACTTTGTCCGCTTTCAATGATACGATCGCCAACGCGCCGCCCGGGTAGCAGCGTTGTCCAACTCATAGTACTTACTGAGATGCCCTTGGGTCATATTTCCTTGACACGCTCCCTGGTAGCAATGCATATCACATTCCAAATACAATATTCAGTACTATGATTCTCCGGGTAAGAATTCGGTTGAGATTAGATTTACAGTCAATAATGTACGGCGTATCGGTATTCTGAGGTGGATAAACCTCTCGGCAAATTCCGTGCCAAACTCCGACACATCATTCTCAACTACACGACCAGCGTCAACGACGTCGACGGACACCCTCAAATAATCCCCAATGACTGTAAGTCGCTGTTCTGTGTATCTGAACCCTTGATCGAGCATTGCGCCACTTCTGACATGATTTTCGATGGAAACTGGTCGAGTTTGAGATGGATGGAGGTGCCACATATCCGATGTAGTCAATGCATTGGTGAAACACCTATATCATATGGCGCATAGCGAACGATCATTGTGTCTCTGATGCTCGATTGAATGGAAGTCTAATGACGTTATTCGCTTGTAGGACTCAACTTTCAAACGTTTCGTAGAGGTTGGACGAGGTACGACTGTTTACGACTTGTGCCGCACTGAATAAACTAAAGTGTAAACAGTGGTCCTTCTCAAGTCCGGCCCATCTGCAGGCAAGATCGCTGTCATTGCTGAGATCATAGACCACAACCGGGTGTGTGCAATGATATCATGCGCCAGAACAATTAACTGATCTCATACTGTCCTGCCAATGTATAGGCAATTATTGATGGCCCAACCACCGGTGTACCACGCCAATCATTCCCCTACCGCCACCTCACCCTCACCCCTATTTCTCTAACAAAACTTCCTCGCGGCGCAGGGTCTGGTGTCATCCGGAAGCAAGCGGAAAAGGAAGGTGTCGTTGCTAAGTGGGAGTCCTCAACATGGGCCAAGAAGCGTGCTGCCATGGAGAAGAGACGGTCACTGAACGACTTTGAGCGTTTCAGCGTGATGGTCACAAAGAAGCAGCGGAGAGATGTCGTCAGGAAGACCCTGGCCAAGGCTGCATAGAGGATGTATGGATACAAAATATCAGACATCTTGGTAGGATGTCGCTTCGCTGCATGATCCACACTTCCCTCACATCTGTTATGCCTACCATGATATATGCATGCACCATGCCCGCGCTATATTGCTAAACATTCGCCTCGAAGTAAGATCTGTTATTCTCAACTAGTCGGCTTCTCCTGGGTTTGAGTGATACCCCTTTTTGTTCTTTCGACCATTGCTTCTGCCTCCACCTCTACTAGAGCAGCTGATGCCCAACTATGAAAACCCCCCTTGTCAAACGCTTCTCTAAGGCGGACCTCTGCTTCTTGCCAATTCCATCCCACGGGTTCAGATGCAGGATTTTCCGTCCGCGCAGAATCATTAGCATGGGGTTCAGCTGGACGATATATTCGGTGTGAGAGGACGGGTAGTTTGGTCAGCACCGCATGACGGAGACGTTCCGCAAACTCGTTGATCTATAAGAAAAAGTTGCTTGAGTTCCAGAAAGAAAAGTCACGAGATTGCAAGGACGCACATCATGAGCATTGAGAGCTTTCATTACTCCCCAAATAGATGCTGTGGCACCTAGCGTCACAAGAGCAGTAGCGATGCCAAAGGCTTTGAGGGTGTACAGAGGACCGTTGAAAAACTGTTCTCCATTTTCTCCATTTGACACAGGTACTTTCAGAGGCGGCGGTTGAGCTAGAATCTCACTCGATGCTGTTTGTGAGGCAGGTCGGGATCGTATTGGAGAAGAATGCGATGAGACAGGCAGCGTTGATGGTCCTCGCCCTCGCCGAGGAGGCGCAGTAGCTTCCTGAAGATTCTGGGGAATAACACCACGCCTATATCGTCGTAGCATGATTATTGGCACTACAAGTGCTACGGATGAAAAGGCCAGCTGCGGTACATATGAACTGCCAGTCCATACAATTGATTGAATGCGACCGGACTACTCACCAAGGTCACTGGAACCCATTTCGGAACTTGGTGATTAGTTCCGAAGATACTTGTCCGTAGACCAGTAAAACCGTCTTCCTTTGCATCATCGGAAGACGTCGTTTGTCGCGTCATTCGCGATGGTAAAATGTGAGTCGCAAGGCGGGAGGAAGTCTAAAAGAAGGATCACGTGGTGTCCGACTGACATGGTCACCTGTGCTTTGCCCTTTTCATCCCATGCAAACTTCCATGGGTTATGCAACGCGTTCATTCATGGCTATGATACTGGATTGTGGAGGCTTTTTTGATAGGTCGCACGAATCATACCCTCGAGGCAATTTTAATTATTTGGTGAGAAGCTGAAAGATGCTGGGATCCAAGCGATCACGCATTACCTGGGGTTCAATATTTCAATTGCCTTACTAAATGTGGACTGGAAAGCGAGTTCCCATTTGTTTGCTATCTGTACTGAGATTGATTTTTACTAGTTGCACTACCGATGTTCAATTCTATGCGAGCCATTTTGCAGATGGTAAAAGTAACAGCTACAAATCCTTACACACAGACTCCATATATACAACTACCACTGTGCACCGGCGTGGACAGCGGTCATGACTGCGCTTAGAATCTCACTTGGGCCCTGATTTTGGAAGTGAATTTGCGATTGAGGCAGTGAATGAACTAATTGACTCAGTCAAGAACGCAACTCTCTAAGTATACGATCGAGTACACTGCTAATCGGGATAAACCTGAACCTAGCATGCGTAATCATACCTTTATGGGATCTGTGTGAACCCCAGTACTATCATAATATATACATTTACCAAAGGATTTCCGTCAATGTAGTAATGGCGGCATGAAGCAAACCATAAAAGGATATTGGTAGCAAAGGTCAAGCAGATATTGGGATCCTCTCTGACGAGTATGGTGTCAGGGACGGTCCACTATCATGTACTAACATATTACAAACCATCATAGCCTAACATTGCGACAGGGTCAAATGCTGAGGTCTGGTTGGCCTCACACCTATGTTGTGCGTTTGCAATACAGTCATAGTGTTATCGTATTACTGTATTTCTGTATTTACTCTAACACTGGTGCTTCACAGCATGATCGGGCAGAACGAGGGCAAGCATTGATTGATCTAATTTACAAACAACAAATATAACTAGATGAAACACGCTACAAAAACGGAGGGGACGGTAAAAATAAGCTGAAAATCATCCCATATACTTGTGCGAATCTCATCCAGGATGTCCTGGCTGAGAGGGCTATCAGCTGGTATAGTCAGGTTGTCCGCCGTCCAAGACTCGATAAATTTCCCTTCCAAACTGATCTTAGGGTTCCAGTTAGGCCAGGGCCCCCGAGGAAAGTCTGGATTGGCGGCAATGAATGCCATCCAGAATGCGTCACAGCCCCAAGCCCACTCAGGCGCTCTAACGTCCCGAATGGTGTCAACCAGCCAAGTTTCCACCTGTCTGGCGAGCACAGACCAACTGGCCTCGGACAAGGGATTGAAAGATGGCGGAAGTGGCAAGAAGGGTATCTGCATGAATGTAAGGTTCAATGTGTGTCAGCGCTGCGCACGATTCGAGACTCACCATGAGCTGTGGGACAGACTGCGACTCGAAATTTGAAACCAATTCTGTCCAGGAAATATGGCGAATTACAGGCACCGCCTGCCCTCCAAATTCTCGCAGCCATAGAATTGTGACCTGTAGTGGCTAGTAGACAAGGTGAATGGTGTCAAGGAATCTGAATTAAAAGAGTACTTATATGGTCATTTCAGAAATAGATTTCAAACTTGTGAAAATAATTCTTTTTGTGGGCTGGTACATATCTTAGAGGGTACTTCCAGGAATGATATGAGCCAAGAATTACAGAAAACGGCGGTTGGGATGTGGAGATATGGTCAAAATACTGACTTTTTGGCCCTACCACCATATGTCACCAGTAATGATCTCCAGATACTCTGGGACCATCACCAATCGATTTCCAAGCTTGAAAAACCCCAGGACAGCCCTTTACGGTATCGGGTTTAAGTTAAAATCAAGTACAGCAAAATATAGGAGGTAGGAGGGAGGAGGAGGACCTTGTATATCTCAAGAATGCGATTTTTTCTGGGAATTCTGGCTCGACCATCGTGTTCAGAGGGATCAAGAGCCCCCAGGAAAAATGCTTTTGGAGCACTGGCAAGTCATGTGAAGTCTGTAAAAATCGATCTTTGTGGGGGGTATGAGGCAAACTGACCTATTTTATTTCAAACAGGCTAGAAATACTCTGGGATCATCTCCAATCGATTTCTGTGATCATAAAACACTAGGAACATCCTTTGATATATCGGTATTTACATAATATCAAGATATATGAGATAGGAGGGGGGAGGGGGACCTAGCATATCTCAAGAACCTGATTTTTTCTGGCAAATCTGGCTTGACCATCGTGTTCAGGGGGATCGAGAACCCCCAGGAAAAATGCTTTTGGAGCACCAGCAAGTCATGGGAAGTCTGTAAAAATCGATCTTTGTAGGGGGGTATGAGGCAAATTGACATATTTCAATTCAGATAGGCCGGGAATACTCCAGGATCATTTCCAATCACTTTCTGTGATCATAAAACACTAGGAACATCCTTTTGCATCTCAGTCTTCACACAATATCAAGATATATGAGATAGGAGGGGGAGGGAGACCTTGCATATCTCAAGAACATGATTTTTGCTGGCAAATCTGGCTTGACCATCGTGTTCAGATGGATCAAAAACCACCAGGAAGAATACTATTTAAGGACTGACAAGTCATGGGAAGCCTAGAAAAATCGATCTTTGTGGGGGGTATCAGGCCAACTGACACATCACAATTCACATGGGCCCAGATGACTCCGATACCATCTCCAATCAATTAACATGGTCCAAAAACACTAGGAGCATTCTTTTATACATCAGTATTGACATGGAATCATGCCTCTGGGCACAGTAGCTAGGGGGAGGGGGTAGCATCACTATGGAATATGATTTTTTCGGACCAAACCAGTGTTGCCATCTGATTCAGATGGCTCAATAACCCCAGAAACAAGTTCTATTTGAAGCCAAGCAAGTCATATGAAAGCTCAAAAAATCAATCATTGGGTGAGGCAGCATCACACTGCTTACATAAGCAAAAGCGGTCAACTTGACCATAGGTGAGCAACTTTACAACAACATGACTTTGACATATCAAATTGTTGTTCCTACTGGTCTGTGTCTTCAGAAATAAGCCTGAGATCCAGCCATGCAAGTCATACAAAGGCTGAAAAAATCGACTTTGGGTGAAGGCCTCAGCACAAGAGTACTTGATAGCTCATCACTTTGGAACATGATTTTTGCGCACCAAACAAATCCTGCTGTCAGATTCAGGAGGCTTTATAACTTCTAGAACAAGTCCTATCTTGAGTCAGGCAGGTCATGTGAAGGCTGAAAAAAAATCGATCTTAGAGGGTGAGGCAGCATGACAGGGGTGTTCAACTTTTGAACATGATTTTTACACAAGAAATG